>NC_048425.1:4326453-4376828 GCF_013103735.1 Etheostoma cragini
GGAAAAAGGCTGCAATGAAACAAAGAGTGAAAAATTTAAAGGGGTCTGAATACTTTCCGTACCCACTGTATATATAACTATTACCCAGATACATATATTACTATTGTATGGCAGGTACAGACAGTAATAATTTAAGATAAGATAAGCCTTCATTGATCCTCTGAGGTGATATTTAGATGTTGCAGCACTCCAAGGGCAGAAATAAGTACAGATAAAGAAAAGGTAATAACAAATAATTATACAAAATAAAATTGAACAATAGAAGAAGATTTGCTGACTCACATGAAGAAATATTTGCATGTGAGCTGTCACTTGGTCCCGCACTTTTTTATTTATTCAGCAGTTGTCTGTCAGATAGTCTATGTCCTTGGCGTTCCACTTCCAGGATTGCTCCTTTGCAACATAAAATTCCGCCGGATGCATGTCTTTTCCATTTCCTTCCGCTTTCTTTTTGCTGGAATTTGAACTTGGGTGGGATTTATGAGGACTATTTTTGACTGCTCCTTAGATCTCTTTAAGTGATCTAAGGGTTAATTGAGACAGCTAGTTAGACTATTTATCTGTCCAATCTTGAGTTTTCTCTCACACAACTATTTTGCAGTGGGTCTGTGTGGAGCTTAGCACCGCCCATGACAATTCTGATTGATTTAAAGAAACAGCAACAACACGGAGCATGTTTTTCTCCCATTCCTGAATACTTTGTAGAGTAGCTAGACCCTCCTTCAAAGGGCTTTGGAAGAGGATCTGGCCAAGTGACACTTACAAATTAAACCTTTCACTTTGTATTAATTTCCTCCAAAACAGACCCAAACTACGGCGATTGAAAACCCATATTTGGTCACTGAGAGTAGTGTACGGAGTACACTATATATTGTGCATGCCATCACATGTCTCTTTTCTGCTGTGCTTTAGGGCCCTCGGAGTGCCAGCTACAGATTATGTGATGGAGGGTCGAGTTCCTGTCAACAAGATTGGTGGTCTCTCTTTGCCGCTGGAGTCACCTGCCTGGGAAACGCTCTCGCTGTTGCACAGAAACGGGTATGAGAAAACGTGTGTTCATGTTGGATGCTGGTCTCAAGGCCATTTTATGGTTGTGCACAGAATCCACGTGTTTTGTGAAAACGGTATATTACTTTGTTTTATCCCCTCCTCTCTTCTTACCATCTTGCCCCCCATCTCTCTCTCTCTCTCTGTCTCTCTCTCTCTCTGTCTCTCTCTCTCTCTCTCTCTCTCTCTCTCTCTCTCTCTCTCTCTCAGTCTGGGAGCACATGAAGTGGAAACAGCACTGAACAGAATGATGGACAGGTGTCAGTCAGGAACTCAGGGCTCAACGGCCAGTGCAGAGGAGCTCGCCTCTATCCTTGGGCTGACAGACAGGCCGACAGCCGTCACCATCTGTGGTCTCTACTCCAAGGTAGAAGCAGTTTTTGTTCCCCTTCTTTAGCATTTTTCACTGGTGTTTACATATGTGTTGTTGTAGATAACTTACAGTTACCACGAGTTTACATTCACGTCTCTGCTGATTGGTATCACCTGTGACACAGCCAATAAACAAAAGACACACCCGTCAAACGAGTAAAAACAAAAGGCCTTCACACACAGTTCCATGGAAACATCTCCTTCAAGGCGGTTTTGAGATTGAATGTTCCCCTGGTGAAGCAAAGTAGTAAATGTCCTCTGGAGTTTTATGAGAGCGCATGTTGGATGTTACCACCAGGGGCTTCAACACATAAAACCCTCTTTACCACTCACTCATCCAGTTCAGGAACTACAGAAGACTGGAGAGTAAGCTGTGTTTAAAGAAACTCAGATAAATCTCTACAAATCAGCTGTTTTGTGATTAGTTTTTTTTCAGAGTGAGCAACGCATCACAGTCAATCCTCAGATATTCTACGATTTGTTTTGAAGTTTTTTGAGAGCCTCAATAATGTAATGCCTTCTATAATAATATAGAGTATTATAGACCTTCAAAAGATATTCTGTATGCATATGTCATGTCAATAAAATAAAATAAAAAACAATAGCTCCCTTGTCCTGAGAAACTTTGCAAAGTATCTACTAGAGCAAGCCGTATGATTGCTTGGTCCAAAATGACCTGCTGCATTTTATTAACTAGCCAGTCAGTTTACTACCAGTTTCACTTTCTGCTTGCACTGTTTTGAAGAAAAAACACCCCAAAAATAAAGTCAGTTAAACAAACCTGTGTCCAAAAACGTGTAACACTACATGTGTGTTTTTTATTTCTTTCAGGATGAAATTGTGGACCTGAGGCAGATCTATTTGACTCTCTCCGCTGTGTCAGGATTTGTCAGCTTTGAGTCACTACTTCACACTGGTTTCACTGTAAGTCCTATTGTTTTTATTTTACAGCATTTGTTTTGGACTTGAGATGAAGAATACCTTCACAGTTCAAATCTTTTCAAAATGCTGATGACGGGATGTGTCAAAGACCTCCTCTTACTTGTTTTTTTTTGTTTCATAGCTAATTGACAGAGAAGGCAGAGGCAGTCTGAGTGCAGGGGAGCTGGCAGACCTCATGGGGGCGCTGCTAGGTTTCCCTCAGCGGCACACTGCAGAGCTTTACACACAGGCCTCCAGTCAGGGCCGGCTCACTGAAGGTGAGGATCTCTAAGTACTGAGTTTAGTAGCTAATAGGGCTGCATGATATGAGGAAAATATCTAATTGGGAGATTTTTGATTGATATTGTGATTGCAATATGATTTACGATATTGAAGGGAATGATCATGTTTGTATCATTATTCTTATTTGCATTAACTAATATTAAATCTCATAAAATAATTAGAGTTTTATTTTTGCGAGGATCTACACCAAACAAAGATGTTTTCTGTAGTCTGTAGGATAGGGGACATCTCTGCAGCACCACACTACTTCATTCAGAATGGTTTGACACATATTTTGCCACTAACAAATCTCGCGCCCCCCGGTGATTTGGACATTGCACTAGTCCTTATTGCGATTTTGATAAAATTGCGATTAATTGTTCAGCCCTAGTAGATAATAATAGAATAAACAAGCAGCTCAAATGCCTCCAGCAGTGAGCGCTGTGTTTTTTTTTGTGTGATTTTAGGTTACCGGATCATTTAGTTTATCTTTAATGAAATGTGCTATATAAACATAATCGCCATGCCTTTTTAAGATCTAGGTTTGTTTTGCTTTACTTATATTAGTCAGAACAATTAATATTTTTATAGGCCACTCAGAAACTGTCAGAGGATTTTCAAAACGACCCAAAACAGCCAGTGTTACATTTGAAATAAGTTTTTTTTTTTTTAATTTCTTTTTTACAGATATACTAGCCACTAGTATAATGTCAAAATAAAAAAAAACTGCTACTCATCCTTTTGTAGTCTGTTCTGTTTCTCTGAATTCTTCTTCTTCTGTCAGATTGTTTCAGTCACTTGATGAAACAAAAGGGAAACTGACGTATTTGTGTTTCATCAGGTGATAATTTAGTGTAAATAGAAAAGCGTTAAAATCCTCTGTACATCCGCCTGTTTCCCATAGAAAACCTGATGCGAGTGCTGACGACCCACCCGACCTATCAGAGAGTGGTGAACGAGTGCATGCAGCCCATGGAGGCGCGCTCCCAGCTGGCCAATGGGAAGGCTGTAAACAACAACGGAAACATGCGCAATGGCAACGGATCCCTCTACAAAAACAAAAAGTTTGAATAGGGATTTGTTTGGGTTTCTGTTTTTTATGAAAGTGAAGTCTGTTGACATCCTTGAATGCAGCAACGGGACATATAAACCAGAATAATCATAGACAAAGTATTGTATTTTTTTAAGCCAGTGTGTTTGGATGTATGAATGTATTTTTTAAATCTATATTACTGTAACATTTTACCACAGTCAACCATGCTTCAGAAAATCAAAGAATAACTTAAATTATGACTACAGTGACTTTCTGAGGTGTGTATGTGTGTGTCCTTGTATATTTGAGGACTTGAACTTGTGTTCATGTTTACCAGTGCACATTTTTAAAAACCCCAAATGAATCTTTTCCAGATGCTGTTAAAAGGCTGTTACTTTTGTCATTTGAAGCCATAAAACGTCTTATTTATATAATGTATATTTAATGTTTTTTAAACAGGACAATGGTATGTGCAAAAAGAAAACTCTTGTAAATCAAAGTTTATTTTATGTAAATACATTTTTACACTTTTTGTGAATATTGTTTATATTTAACAATAAATTAAACTGTGAATTCTTAATGAAGGTTTTGCTGTGTCCTTCTTATCCAGCTGTCCTTTGTCTGTTTTTTTTTCTTTCTAATGCACTTATGTGTCCTGTCCAGCTGTTGCTTTTGACATCTGTCCATCCTTAGCCTTCATACTACTTATTGTTGAGGGGGAGCCAGATGTTTTCGTCCCATATTTGTCTCCTTTACCTTTTTCCTTTGCTGTCAAATCCTGCTTTTGGTCTCCATCTGTGTTTGGCTCCACTCTTTTCTGCCACCTTCCTCTTTTCATCGGACTTAAACGGATCATTTCTGTTTCAATCTCAGCCTTGTCCTTATTTACCTTTGTCTCCCTCCGTCTTTCAGCAGCACCACATTCATGCCGGTATCTTTTCATCGGACTCAACATGAGGCTTGGCCGTTCTGCTTCTTCCACATTTACGCTTTCATCTTTCACACCTGCTCTTGGTATGGGGTTAGACGGTTGATGGGTAGCCTTGGCTGCCTTGTTCTTTTGAATTCCTAGCCTATTATGTACTGGCCTTTTTGACACAGTTCGTGACCTTAAGCTGTAAATTGAGTATTTTTTTGAACGAGTATCTCTCTGAAATTTGGTGCTCTGCAGAGAAGATTTGGATATAGAAAGCTTGTCCTCCTTGTTGGTTTTGCAGCCTGTTAAATTTGTGTTATTAGTGTTGTTAGCCTGCTCCCTACTCTCCCCTTTATTTCTCCTGTTTCTGCTTTTTTTTGTTGGACTTGGAGCTGGCAGAATCTCTTGTACAGTTGCCTCCTCCTTCACTTTTACTTCCAGTTTGTCCTCATCCCGCATTTCTCTCATAGGGGAGGACTTCACCTGGCTTCTCTCCATTGCTGAGGGCTTGATTTCCCCACTCAGCTGCACTTCTTTCTCATTTGTCATGCTCCAGGTTCTTCTCTTTAAAAAACTAGTCATTTGAATCCTTTGCCTTCCTCCTGAGGACGGTCTCTTCTGTTTTTCATCAACCAGCCTGTTCCTCTCTAGGGTGAATCTAGCTGTTTTCTCAACACTCTTTTTACGTGGTTTCCTCTTCTCTGCTTTCTCTTTTGTGAATTCAGCACTCAGTCTTGCTTTTTCGATTTTATCCGACAGCCTCTGACTTCGTCTAATGTTTGTTGTTCCCCTGGGATTGGTCTTATTCTCTTTCTTCCTTTCAAATGTCTTTATCATCCCTTCTTCTTTTGAACCTGTTTGCTTTTGTGTCGCTGCTGTCTCCCTAAGTTCAGAGGATGCCAGGTCTTCAGAAAGTTCCAGTTCTTTGGGTGGCTCTACTGTTTGTTTTTCAGGCACAGAGTCTGATATATCAACTGGGGGATAACAAGAGTTTGCGTAGGAATCTGCCAAGAGAGGGGAATTAGCTGGCACAGCAACTGCCGCAAGACCAGAGGACTTTGGGTAAATATTTTTGGGGTTACATTTTTCCTCAGGTATTCTTATCTGAGGCAACGGGCAAGGAAGTGTTTTCAAAGTTAGGACCGTCGGAGCCGGAGGGTCAGCTGGATGTGGTGGGCTGACAGTCAACAAATCAGCTCGGAAGCTAGGACGATGATCCGTGGTGACTATCGTACAAGGGTGCTCATTGGACCCTGAAACATCGGAGGTTGAGGGAGATTTAGAGGGTAGAGGTCCTTCCTGAAGCATTTGGGATGCCTCAGCTGTCTGTGTGTCTCCAAGGCTTGAGGGGGTCATCAAGGCTTCTTCCGACTCATCCCCTGGGGCCGTAGGCACCTCTACCAATGCATCATTGTCTCTTGCCTCCGAATCAGAAGTAAGACCGGGGCCTGGGGAGACATTGGCAAGCACCTGCTGTGGTGAAGTAAGTGAGCCGTTGAGGTTAAGAGGAGTCGTGGCATTAACAGGGTTATTGCATTTTAGTGTGGCATCAGTTGGTAGTGGTTCTTCTGGAAGGAGTGAAGGAAGGAGGGGAGAACCGCTAGACCGACCTTCCTTTGCTCCTTTAGTGCTCAGAGGTGGATTATGTCCATCGGGGTTTGGATTTGTGTCAGACTGTGAGCGCGGAGGATCCAAAATGGAGGATAGAGCGTTTGGGAGTGGTGCAGTTGCCTCGTCACGGGAAGTCCCCGGAGATGTTTCTTCCATTACAGGAGTGACGCTGCTGGAGTCAGCTGGAGATTGATGGGCCATCTTTTGCTGGAAAGCTTCCAAAATCTGTTGATCCAGAGAAAAAAAAAAAAATTAAACAAAAGATGACTTTATTGCCCTTTTTGTTTACAAAAGGAAATTGGAACTTTGACTGTGGCTAATAAACTTACTACTAAGTTTTTTTGCAAGTAAAAACTAAAACGTAACTGCACTGGACAGGCTTATAGGAAAAGTAATCATTTTTAGTAGAAATGTTACAACCTTCTTCTTGTAATGATTTTTATACTCTAAAAAATTACATTATTTGCTTACCCCCTAGCACTTGGTCATAACTCTGCAACATCAAGGCAATAAAACTTGAATCTGTTATCTTACCTCCCGTAAAACGAGGTCAATGGGATCTGGATCTGAAGATGGGGGGGGATTCAGGTACTCTGTATTCAGCGTCGACCCCACCTGGAAGATGAAAGCAAGAAATTAAAGGGGTACTACAGCAATTTAGTGTTGCACTTCCGTGAACTTCTGATGGAAAGGTTTTTTAAATAATTGTCAAAATTGAAGCACCAGAGGCCTAGTTACACTAACCTCTTACTCATTAAAGCCACACCCCAAAACAGTGTATCCTACAATTCCCATAATGCAATTTGTGTAGGGATTAGAAAAGATTACTTAATGACAAAAGTATTTTTCAACACACCGGCGATGTGGCGTCATTTAGAGGATCAATATTAGCGTCTGCAGAAGGTTGATGCTCCGAATTTTCATTATGTTTTCTTTATTACAAACGTACAGCAGCTGTCATTGCTGCTTTCCGAAACAACACTGAGGCTTAAATTGAATCGCTCTAATTCTGGATGAACCTTCTTCTCACAAGGCTGCAAAACACAGCATTAACAGTACTTAATATCAAGTTTCATTACCTCTGTCTCTTGTTTTTCCTGTGGAAAAAGGTCCAGAAGCTCTGAGTCTGAGGAAAGCAGGAAATCCAGGTACTCTGCATTCAGTGTCGAACCAGTCTGAGAGAAAGAGATGGGAACAGATTGAGACACAGAGACTATAAAAACTTTCCTTAGTTTGCCCACAGTGAGCAGTCATTATCATCCAACAGCACAAAATAAACAGGCTAGTGGAACAAAAAGCCAAATATTTGAACAAGATGATCACATTGTTGTGATAAAAAAGTCATTTTGACACTTTTTGCCTTAAAACCGCTCTGTTGTACTTTGATTCAATGAAAAATAAGCTCATGACATGCTTAAAAAACGCAACAAAAATAATGCTGGGATAATGGTTTTCATATTGTATTAATGCCATTGATAGCGTACCTCTCTGACAAAGTTCTCATCACTGCAAAGTTCGTCCAGATACTCCAGAAATGAGCTGTTTTCTATCTTCAGTTTCTTCTCATTTTCACTGTTTTTGGCCTCCACTGACCGATCCTCTTGGATCTGTGTGTTGTGATGGTGCGTTCGTTTTACAACACAAACATGACATTGCACATTGTAGAGATAAGTTCTCTGATTAAATATTTGCAATTTAAACAAAGTGACAAAACACATAAATTATGGACATTTTTGTAACTATGAAAACATTTGGCAGATTAAAGATGAAATCCATTTTCATAGCTACCCAAAGATATAATTCTGATTTTATGTTGTAATATATAGAAAGGGACCTTGAAGGAGTCCACGACCGCGATGTAGTTCTCCAAGTAGATTCCTGCCAGTGATTCTTCCTGCGAAGATGGTAGAGATCCAGGAGAAACGTTGGCCTTTGGTCTGTTGTCGTCTGTGTTGTCTGCTTTTAGTTTGTAATTGTTGGGTGGATTACTTTTCTGCTCGGCTCCTGGGAGGAAAGAGCAAAAGAGGGGAGAGAATAGGGGACTAAATTGTCAGTTCAACCATTTTAATTTCTTTAAGTGACACATGAGGGTGTGCATTTAGGAACATGAGAAATTTTTAATACTGATGCATCAATGCTCAATGACCCCACCCCATCACTAGTAAACATTGTAAATCATCATTTTATTGTTGGCAGTAAAATAACTTAACTAAAGTTTGAGTTCCCTGAGTAGCTCCTTCACCCTCAGTGCAAGATGGAGCGCTGCTGTAGGTCAGCAGCAGTCAGACTCTTTAATGCAACATCATAATGTAGCACTGCTAGCTGTTTCTGCTATATGAGCCATCACTGGACAATATTCTACACTATTCATATTTTTTATTTATCTATCACTGTTTGTTATCCAACTGTGCAGTGTTTCATTCAGGGCTGTAGTCAAGACCACCTTTGTCAAGTCCAAGACAAGTGCAAGACCAGGACTTGTCGAGTCCAAGTCAAGACCAAGTCCAAAGAAGTTCAAGTCCAAGACAAGAACGAGTCAAAAAAGGTTTGAGTCCGAGTCAAGACCGAGTCCAGGACAGAAAAAAGGTCTTGTGCATGACAGTACCGAGACAATACTTTTGGGTTTCACTTTTCCTCCAATATTGTTATCAACATAATAAAGAAACCTGGACTCGGTCAAGACTAAAAGCCACATTTGGCAAGACCAGTGGCAGAGACCGAGACAAGTCCGAGTCCAAATACATGCGAGTCCAAGACAAGTGCGAGACCATAGAAAAACGGTTTTGAGTCCAGACTCGAGTCCAAGACTGGACTTGAGTACTACAGCTTTGATTTCATTTCTATTCATCTGATCTGTGTTCATATACTGTCTGTTTATATTTAATATTTTAGGGTGTTTATTATTGTGTAAATATGTTTAGTTTTATTACCATTATTTTATTATTATTATAACTCATTTTTTTCTTCTATTTCTTATACTTATGTTGTATTTTTTCTCCTTTGTCTACTTAACGGGTATTTGTGTTGTTACGATGTGTGTAAAGCTGCTTTAACAGAGGAATTTCCCCAGTGTGGGATTGATTAAGGTCTATCTTTTCTTATCTTATGGTTTTTATCTTTTAAATGGTGATGGTTATTATAAAGTGTTACCCTTTCATGTCACCACCTTGGCCTTATGAACCCTTGACCTCTGACCTTCTGACTTGTTCTGCTCTTCAGTCTGCTCTGTCGCCCACATGCTGACCTGCTGAGCCGTTCTCCTCGAGACCCTGGGGTGAAAATGGTGACGGCAGATACAGTAATCAGTGTTTCGACGTCTGAGATCATGTTATCAGCTGAACATCCCTTACCGGTCTGGACTGCAGAGCTGATGGGCGGGCACCGCCTGTGGACACGAGCACCAGCTGGGATGAACCTCAGGCAGGAGGTGCCAAGAATGAGGAGGTGAACATGCGCTGCAGCAGCACTCTGACGGGCTGCTGATGGGTACCAAAAAACAGGAACTACAACCAGGGGTGACTATGACCTCCGGGAATCCAGGTTGGAACCTGGCATCATGGGGTAAAGTCTGGAGGTTGTGGTGAGAGGGACAAACACCATGCGGGACGTTGAAGGAAGAGGGGCAGTCCTGAGCTTGGGGTTGGATATGGCTTGGGATCAGATGATGCACAAATTGCTGGTTTGATTCTCTTTGCGTCCAATACAGTGTGTCTGCTCTGTGGTCGGGGTTGGCTCCCCTCTGGAGCATGTCTGCAACTGCAGGAGTGCTCAGCAACACTGGTTCACCCCTCACAAGATAAGGTTCTGGCGGACAAAACTGTCCACCACAGCTTGTCTGAAATGAGGGTTCTGACAGCCTGTGGATGTCTGGCTCCTCTTGGGGAGCAGGAACCAATTGGTGGTAATATGAGGAAAAATTAGAAAAGGTAGGGGATCCTGACTGAGTAGAAGCAGGCTCTTCTCTGTCACTTAGGAAGATCTCAGGCAGAGAAAAGGTTGGCTCCATCGTTTCTCTTTGCATGTCTGTGGCTTGCAACTGTCAGAGGAAAGTGAGAATATAAAGGGCGATCAATAGCAATTTGAGCAACTCTAACAGCAAAGATACCCAAAGATATGCTGGAATCTCCAATCCAGCTACTGGTGCAAAGTTAAATAACTTCCAATATGCTCCAGGGCAAAAAAAAAAAATAATAACACAAGTTTTTCTTTTAATTGCCTGAGAACACATACTGGGGAACAACATGAACATATAAACATCAACCTGAAGGACCGGCCAAAGCAAAACTGCAGGAAATGATTTCATTTATAACAATGATTTTCTGTTTATTGATTTTGTCACCTAAATGAATATAGAATAGTGTGGAATAAACTGAAACAACAGAAGACATTACAACTGTAACGCATGTACAGCTAATATGCATAAACCTTCAGCCAACTGCACCTCGTGCTGGGTTTTCAATGTTACTTTTTTTTCATAAAATCCTGGACTAATCAAAAATTTTACTTTCTAATTCATACAACATCTGCTACAATTCTTGATTTACAACAACACAGTAGACTCATGCAATTGTCTGTCCCAAACAGGTCCCGCTGCTGCGGTTAATTAATACACTTGTAATTTAATACACCTTTGAGGCATTCATGCAATGTTTTAACTTTTAGTGGCAAATAATAAGCATTGTAGGTCAATCAAATAGTTCTCATTCAGCCTACCTTTCACGTGAGAGATGATTAGTCTTCAACCAAAGTATCAGTTTGCATATGCATTATGATTTAAAAATAAACTTGATGTGGGTTGGTTTGTTTACTTCTGACTGAAAGTTCTGTGCATAGAAACATTCTAAATTTCATAAAGTTTTAAAAATACATATTATGTGTATTTTTTTAACACAGTATAGCTAGTGCATTTAGAAGTGTGTGCACTAATTCAAATGGATTATTTGCAACTGTACAATTAAGCAACCAACATTTAATTCTCGTAATGGTATTTTCAACACACAGGCCACAAAAATTAAATATTGTTTGAATATGTTTTTTTATTTTTTCATGAAGAAGCACAAAATCCTCTCTTTGTTAGATGATAGACTGTAAAAACGGTTTCATACAATGTATGGAATAACCCTAACCGTGAATTGATTAAAGTTACTGTCTTGAGAAACACAATTTCCCAGAATGCCGAGCGCACTGGGCTCTAAACCGGATATCCGCCCTGCGACTGAGGGTAGCTTCCTTCGCTGCACGTGGATTTCCGAATAGAAAGAGCGTGTTACTTGCTACTTTTGAGATTGTTATTGCTATAAAGCAAACTCTTTGATATCTTTTGAAACTTTGATAATAACGGGTCGTCGAGATGTTTCTGCAGTTTTATCTCAATGATAACGGGGACAGAGTCTACACTCTGAAGGTAACGTTCACGTTGTGTTTACATCTTTCACACTTAACTTTCTTCTGTTTCAGTATGTTTTACCTGTTTATTAACGCAGTTTAAACGTATTTTATATACTATGGCTCAATTGGCGCACTAAAACGTAGTCTCCATGCTGTGAGTTAACGTCTATTCACGTTATTGTGACATTAGCCGTGTCAGCTAGCTAACTAGGGGCCTTAAAAACACAGTCGTTAAGCTGTAACGTTAATGTTATATCTTGTAATTTTCATATTAAACTTCAAGTGTGAAAACAACGCTTTTTCACGTCAAACACGCACTTAAAAGTAAAGGTTTAACGATTTAAAGTCCATCTCAAGTGACGCCTTCCGATGAATCTATTTCAGGTGGTATAAAGCTACAACGTTAGATGAAAGACCCCACCAGAGGCCAACATGGAGCTGGATCCAAGGCAACGGGCCCAAAATAACTGTTGATAATGAGGAATAACGTAATTCTTGCTATTCTCCGTAGACCAAACGTGTGTACAGTATGTAATATAAATGGGACGTTTAACAGCACTGTGCTTTTTTTTTCTTTCTTCTCTTTTTATTTATCTTTAAACGTTACAAACATGTTAAATATTTAACAGTTTGGCATCGAGGAAAAAAAATAATTTCTATCCAGTGAATACTATAGAGTACCTTGAAAAAAAGGACATATATACACACAAATAAATACAATTTTGAAAAGTGGATTAAAATATAAACATCCAACCTTAAATACAATGCAAAGACAAGGTGAGATGGGCTAAGGCTATATAATTATAATTCCTTAAAAACTTGCAGTGGATCAGCTATATAGATAGTTTTCTTACTATTGATGATTTTGATAGACTCTCAAAAGTTTTGAAATTCACTTCTGAAGTGAGTAAAAGCTGGTCGCGATTTAGCTAATTTTTCTTTATGGATATGAAATTTCCCTTGTGGAATTAGTAAATTGACAATCCTGTGTAGTTTTTGTGATCATATTTAAGAATAACATCTTTTAGTTCTAACTTAATTTGGTGATTCCTTTGAATATTTAAATTTTCCATTTTTTTCCAGAATTCCACACTCACAGAACACAGAGCCGACACTCCCAGAATAGATGTATAAAAGTTTCTTCAATTTTACAAAATTCACATTTACTATCCACAGCCGCGAATCTTGAAACAGCACTGTGCTTTACATTGCCGTTAAACTCAGATTAAGTACTTTTTAACTGCACAAAATGTACGATTCATATGAGCATGAGCGTGTCAAATCCATGGCGAGCCTAAACAAAGAAACTTGGCCCGCGGGCCCCAAATTGGCCAGCCTTGCCCCAGACAGTCGGATAACTATGGGCTGCCAGCTATTTCAGTAATGTAGCAACCGTTAATCAATGCTAATCAGTGTTTTTTTTTACAGTGTGTTCAGGGGACAGGCAGCTCGCGGATAGTGAGGACATGTTTGCTGTATGTGACAACAAATGTAGCCTAAAACACGTGTGACATTGCCTTTTCAAATGGAAGCTATGACTGATTTAGTAGTTATCATTACATCACAATTTGTCGATTCACATAAATTAGCAGGAACAAAATAGAAGTTAACTATCAATCAATGCAAACATTCGGTTTCCAGCTGTTTATATCCTTTGTTTCTCATTTTAAATGAATTATCTTTCGGTTTTGGAACAACTTAAGGGGTCCTATTTGGAATTTGTGACATGCATATGTCTATTACCTGAAATGTTATGTCAAACTATGAGATAGTAGAGGGAATTACTAATATATGACATGCTAATGGAAATAACTGTTGGTTGCAGCCCAGCAATATACAAATAGCTTACATCAAAAGAAACCCATCATTGTTAATTTTAACTTTCTTAAATGAACAAAACAAAGCGGTTATCCATTCAGGCGTCTTGGACTATTGTTTTATTTTAATCACATCGCCCCGCTCTGAAATCAAGTGTTTTGCTATCTGTTTCCTTCGTCACCAACAGAAGATTTGTCCTGACGGGCAGCCCACCAGCTCAGCCCACCCGGCTCGCTTCTCCCCAGACGACAAGTTCTCCAGACACCGGGTGACAGTGAAGAAACGCTTCGGCCTTCTGCTCACCCAGCGGCCCAGACCTGTTCTGTGAGAGAGGGATGGAGGGATGGAGATCAGACCAAGGAATTGAGTGATGAAGGCTCAGATGAGACTCTAAAGCAAACAGTCACAAACCCGTTGAGGATCCCAGATTAGGAACGTGCAGCCAGGATTACTCAAGTTTCACCCAGTTCGGGGGGCTGCTCATGCGTTGGATGTCAACGGTTGTTATGTATTTTTTTTACTGTCATTTGTTGACATTGTTATATTTTAGTTTTCATTCCAAATAAATGTTTGGGTTGATGGTTCCTAGTCAGTTCTCTCTTTGTATGAAATCCAGGCAGGTGACAAATTAAAGAATGAAAGTTAAACAAATGAGTGGAGAAGCCACCGGCATCAACTAGGGATGTGACGCTATGAAAATGTAACCTCACGGTTATAGTGACTGAATTAGCATGTTTTTGCTGTATTTTTTAAAGATTGTTTAATGCTTTTAGCAGGAGACAGGATAACTATCTTCAGTAAACTTTCCTTCAGCATTCTTATAATAACCAAAATATGGCCATGCTTCAGATTTTTAAGAGGGCTGATGAATGTTCTGAGCGCTGGCATCTCCTCCTGCCTTCATGCCATGTGTCTGATAATATGCACAACCTGTTGACTGCAAAAAAAACGTAGTTTTTTTGTGAGAAGTGGGAAATGTATTCAAAAAACGTTTAAGATTTTAGTAAAAACACATGTATTAACATAGTTTTTCTCAGGTGACATTTTTCATTAAGTAGACTCCGTGTTTTAACAAACAACACACCTCACAGCTTCAAAGCAAAATGTTTTTCTTCAATGAAGTGACACTTGGGGGACCTTTTTGTAATCTTATACACTTTTTTTTTTATGAAACATGATCTGAAAAGTAGTAACTGCAGCTGCAAGATAAACAGAGTAGATAACATAGCATAAAATGGAGATACTCAAGGAAATTTAAAAAATCCTCAATTGTAATATAGAATATATTCTAGCATATTTTATATGCTTTCTGTACTTATATGTATTTGTTTGTTTTGGTTATAATGCTGCAACAACCAAATTTCCCCGCTGAGGATCGATAGATGTGGATATGATCTTAAAACGGTGCTGGTTGGTCTTTTAAAACTACGTTTCCCAGCCAGCGTTGATCTCTTGTTCGTCACCACGCATGCGCTAGCCGTTGGAACGACGGCAAGGGAAATAGCACCAGCCAGGCGCGTTTGCGTGTTTTTTTTGTTGGGTCTGCTGGACAAAAAAGTGCCGAGAAACCTGGGAGAGGAGCCAAGTCTTCCCAGATGTAACTGAAAACAGCCATATGGTGGAAGCGTTCTGTAAAGGAAACCTGAGCCAGGTATGCGATTTATGTGACTAACGTGTAAGATTTCCAGTGAGCAATTGTCGCTGTCAGTGAGATAGCCGGAGGTCCGTGGAGTTCATCAACGGCATGGCTAGCCTTTTGCTAATTTTAGCTTCAGCTAGCTGTACCGACTGCGAATATTATTTTCCTAGGATGGCAAAGGCATATCCCGCCCTACTCTGCCTCTGATTGGCTTACCCTGACAAACCCTAAACAATACTCCCCTTTCTACCTAAACATAACCAACCTAGCCAGAGCAGGCAGTGAGTAATGGCCAATGGAAGGCAGAGTAGGGTGGGTCATGCCTTCGCCATCATAGGAAATATTTTTTGGCGTATCGACTGAAGCAAAGCGCCCGCGAACACCTCAACCGCTACAACCCCCGGGTACCCGAGCTACCCAAGTGATGGCTCAGTGCCTGAAATGCTGCTCCCTCATACATGATGCTTAATTTAAACAAAAATCATAACATTGTCAAAAACAGGCTAGTTATGAAGCTGCGCGCCATTGTGATTTTAGCCGGGTTCAAATGCGTTTGTTAACTGAACCGAAACCGCAGCTTCAGACAGATGCCGCATTCCATTTCTCGTGAAAATTATCTCTAAGGTTAAGCCGAAACACCTGCTAATTATTTACTATAAAGATTATATCGCCAGCTCTGTGTAAGCTTTTTAGTATCGACAAGTGTTTACTAACCGGTTCAAGCCAGAATTATTATGGCTTGCTTAATTGGCTTACCGTGGCAAGTGAGTGCCGGGTAGCAATCGAGGTTCACTATTCATCTTTAAGTTGCTGGTTGGTACTAATTAGAAAACGTGTAACCTAAGGCGTGTTTGGATAAAGGCGTGTCTTTTGATCATATTGGTTAACGGCCGCATTAATTTGAGCCCCCAACGTCGGAGATGACAGCTAGGGTAGACAGCAGGATGCCATTGTCTCCTTATGTACTTCCTTAATACTTTGTTATTCTAGCTCAATTGACTTACACTGTCAAATAAGTGACAGTTGGGAAACAAAGATCACCATCAATCCTCAAATTGCTGTTTGGGACTAATAACTAGAGGTGTTCAAATACTCTTTTATTTTCTTTATTTTCTTTCTTCCCTACTCGACCGATACCGATACCGAGCCAGTGCGTATATACTGAATCATTGTGAAAAAACACTAACACTGAAATCACTTCCGGCTAGACAAATGACAGTTGATTTGAATAGCAGAGATATGAAAATGGCAAACTTGTTGGGAGGTCTGACCTATCTGATGTTTCCGCTGTGCTTATTTTCTCTATTGTGTTGCTTTGTGTGTACGATAAACCAAACTGAACGTTCCCAACCGTAGCATCTCATTCCAGTTGGACTGACTGCTAGTTTTAAGTTGTGTCATTTTCTTTAGTCTGTGGCCCGACAGACACATAAGGTCTCCAACCTTACGTTAGTAAAAGTGTTGAAAAAGAAAGCATCACACATGCATTTTAGATGAATGAGATGAGAGATGTCCAGTTGTTCCTCAGCCGTGTTTTGCTCCCTGGAAAGCATTGTAGAGAAACATTGGGATTGAGTTAATACTACTAACCCTGTATGGATGTGATATGATTACTATTATTGTTGTATGCCCTGGCTCAAGTTAAACCCTTAAGACAACAAAAGACATATATGACATATTGATTGTAAATCAATTTTGGATATTTTTATAGTAATTGGGGAACTGTACACTTGACCAAGTAGGGTTAATAACTGGAGTATTTTATCATACTTGCTAATTTGGTGCTCACCGATATATAAAAAGACAATTATAATTCATACAGTGTAATATTTGTCTAATTGGTTAGAAAAACAATCCTTTAATGTGCAAAAACAACAGCTTAAAAAAATTGCTAATCGAAGCTGAAATGCCAGAAAGGAGAACAACATTTTATGAACCTTGTAATCTTCTAATATTACTGCTTGGGCTGACCGTGGACAAAAAGAGGAAACTTGAGGTTTTATAGCAACCATATCTGCTGTAATAGCACATGTGTAACTAGGGAAGGAAAAGGAAATGAAAACACCCTTGCCTTGCAATATCTTTTTCAGCATATTGATAACACATACTGTACCAAGTTATATTAATAGATTAGTGGGACTGGAACAGTGCAGTATGGGTAGAGGACTGAGATGTTTGGGAGAAGATAACAAGACTGGTAAAATGTGCAATTTCTCCTTCTGTGTCCAACTGGTTTCCTTGGTACATAGACGTGTCATTGAGTTGAGTTAGAGACTCCTTATTGCCCATAGGTGTGAATGTGTTTGTCTAGACAAATAACCTGTTCAGGGAGTTTATCTGTCTTTTACACAATGCATGCTGGGATAAGCCTCAGCTTGTGTTGGCCAAAACATAGCTAAAAGTTTGTGAAAATGAACTTACCCCCTTCCCAGGGAGACACTTTTCCACTTGAACCAGCAAGAATAGAATTATGGCACTCCTTATCTTGCTGTCTCCCCCGCCCCCCCTCCCCAATCTCTGAATGTGGACAGACAAAACGTGTGAGGCTGGCAGCATTATAAAACAAGAAAGTGTTGCTGTGCCTCTGCATGCTGAGTAAGAGAAAACAGCCAGCAGCTACTGACACAACCAGATGGAACCGCTTTCCTTTAATAATTAAATTATGAACCTAACTAAAACAACAATTCAGCTATTTCCACCTGTCTAGTTGTGTCTCGTTACATTGCATAGTTGACTTTGCACCTGCAAGGCACACGGGTCAATAGTTCATACCAGTTATTGTTTTATACCACCTTCATTTAGACAGATGTCATACTGTTGTCGTAGGATTATCCCACTGTTAAATATTTGCTAGAGTTAGTTTAGCTTGGGTAATTTACTATAAAATAAAAAGCTAAATGAATCGCCCATTGAGTGTGTTAGGGGATTATAAATCTAGGGTCACTCACCAGCCAAAAAACAATGGTAATCTATGGAGCGGGTGGTGAAATTTGAACATTCACTAGCCATTAGGTTGGTGGACTAAAAAGTTAATTCTGGACCCTGAGGCTGGAGTATCCACATGGTTCAGAATGGGCCTTTTTGGGCCACCACATATATAACGCATATTAAGCAGGGGTCTGTGGAAAGTTTTGAGAATTAAAAACTTAATATTTCCTGCATTCTGATACATTTTTATGTACACATATTTGTTGTTGAAACGCCTTTATTTATGTAAAGGAAAACACAAAATCCAGGATGCAGGTGACAATTAAAAATGTAATGGAATATAATGCAGTAACATGGCTTTCACATTAGGGACCTGGGCCTGGATCCGAGTATTCTTGACACCAAAGTCCAGTTTGCTTGATGAGGGGGGACACTGCGTACCTGGGCACGGTTGGTTGATCTGTGCCACTTAGAAAGGTGTTCTCGAGTACAGTCCGTGTGGTTCTCAGCCAGAGCAGTCAGAGCTTTGGTGAGAGCTCCGCGCCCAACAGCAGTAGCTCCTCCTCCGGCCTGGAGCAGAGCTTCACCCCGCTGCGTCGCCGGCCTCCACTGATGGCGGACCCTGGGGCAGCAGCGTCACTGGGAGAGTCCAGTACAGCCTGACTGCATGGTAATTCAGGTCCAGTGCACAAAGCAGCTTAGCTGGCTTATCTGCGCCAGCCGCATGTGTAAAATTAGCAGCTGGGGATGCGAGGGGAGGGAGAAGACGTTTTGGAGATTTCTTTTCTTTAGGGCTGGCTTAAACCGTTTTGGGGGGCGCTTTGCAGTCAGAGCAGTCACATCTATTGTGACCTTTTACTGTGTTGAAGGCATGTTGAATTTGTTGCTTTAAGAGCACAGAGGTAGACTTGAAGTGACTATCTGCAGAGCCTTTCCCCAAAAAGGGCAGATTCCTGTCTTCTGTGCATGATTTTAATATGGTGCTACAGAGGAAGCATTGGAAAACTGTTAAACTGATTATCTTTATAAGTAAATGCATTGCATGTCTGTAAATGCAACATGTAGCTATCTAACATTTTAAGATACTTTTTGCTGTGTAAACTAATTTCTGCGTTATTGTTTTTCTCTCCTGTCTCAATCTTCTCCCTCTGATGACTTTTCTACCCACCATGTTGTGACCACCAATGGGTGCCAATAAATATTAGAAAGACAGCAAGGTGCATGGCAGACACATTTTAAGTGGTGCTTACTTAAGTAGCTTGATAGAGACCTACTCAACCCTTGTCTGCGTACGTGCACTTATCATCTCTGATAGCTGCTTGAAACTTGTACGCTACATAGCGACACACTTGTAGGAAAGGCATATGTAGTTCTGTGTCACTTATACATCCGCTACAGTTCAAACAGAAACAGGATTTACACTTGTAGGCACAGAAAAAGACCTGTGACAGATTTTCTTTCACATGCCTATTGGCAACCAACCACTTTGCTTCAATGGAGAATTGCAGCTGCAAAAGAACAAATTGTAGAGGTCGCCGTTACCTCAGCATCAGCTGGGAGATAGCCTAGCCTCGCTCAGCTCAGGTTAGCACCACTCGGCTAGGTAGTCAGGGACTTCCCCAGCCCCATCCTTCTTTTCCTGCATCCCACACAACACCCCCTCCCTTTCTCCTATTCCCAAGTGCGTTGCCATGGCATCACTTCGCTTCACGGTGACGGCCACCAAGGCGGAGGACCTCCCGGGGTTGTCCGACACGTCTCCTGACATCAGCTCCCGGTCCGGCGCGCGTGTGCGCTTCGGCTCCCGGGAAAGCGTCCATCGAAGTGACCTGGTCAGCGAGGCGTCGGGAGGAGGGACGACTACTGCAGGAGGAGCCGAGACACCGGACTACAGCAATGTGGAGCAAGGTGAAGGAAACACACACACACACATCCACATAGACATCATGTGTTGTTACTGTAGTTTTAAGGTACAGTTGGCAAGATTTTACGTGTTTTAAAAATTGCCTTTGATATGCCTTTTGCCCTTATTGTGGACTGAGGGAAGTGCTTCTTTTGTGGAGATATAAAAAGCACCTGGCATCATACACCTGGCATGTAAGCCAACCTGTTAACTTTCTTGAATCCAATCCCATCACTTATGGCGTTTTTCCACTGCACGCTTCCTCCTCGACGTCTCACGCATGACTCAGTACGAATCTGCAATGAAAAAAGGACTCCGATCCTTTTGAGTGAAAAATCATCTTTCGGTACCAAATTGCGGTACGTGAGAGCATGTAATCGCAAGCTTATCTGTTATTGATAGAGAGTGGAGCAAGTAGGGATTGATACAAGTCTTGAATATCTAACAGGCGCACCCCTATCCAACAGCACAACCAGTTTTACCAATGTTACTCTGAGTGAGCAGTTTGATTAAAATTTGATTAATTGTGCAGCGCTATGTTGTTCAAGTACAGACATCACACTGTCACAGCACACAATATATGCTGGCTCATGTTTTTCTGATCAATGAAGTATGTTATGCCATGTCTTTATGTTTGCCTATTGACTGTATAAAGGTAGTCAAGGAGTACAAGCTCATTCGCTGGATTCCCACAGAACACATTCTCAGGACTGAGCCAGTCAGAGAGATTCCTTTTTGCTCACAAGGATTCAGGTAGCTTTATGTTCAAATGTCTGTGTTTTATGTCTCTCCGGGCCATAAAGCTCTTGGTTTGCTTTCTAAGTGAGAGCTTGACTTCAGGGGTGCACAGCAAAATAAGTTCCATCTATTTCGCTAGCTGAGAACAATAAGTGGACTGTAATGTATGCCAACTGTGATCATAGTGTAGGTTTCACTTCCTCCTGTTATCAGCCCACCTACAGTTGTTTGCTGAATTGTAGCTGATAGCAGAAACCTTTTCACATGTACTCAGGTGTACAGCTAGTGAGTCTAGTCTGAAATCAAACTGTGTGGGAATCCAGATGAGTAAGTAGAGGAAAATGATAAATAGTTGTCTGCAGACTCCTGTGACTGAGCAGTTGTTGTGTGGCATGCAGTAATTCCCTCTCCGAAAAGTGTTTTAAGAATAGCTGCACTGATTCAGAGGCTCAACAAGGGGGTTCTAACTGTGGGGAGATGTAACTGTATTAGCAACCTTGATCCATTTAAGCGGTAGCATAGTTTTAGGGATGCCCTACGTTGTTTAATAAGCTTCCATAAATAGAAACCGAGCCGCTTAATCCGATTGAGCTTCGATTAGACTCTGTGATGCTGCAGCGTTTATAAAGAGAAACAAAGAGCGAGATTGTTGGAGACTCAACTGCACAGCAGTCGTCTCAGCTGAAGAAAACTCCCATCAAAAAAAAATCGTGTAAGAGTCAAGATCCTGAAAGGGCGATGAAGAGAGGAGGCGGCAGGATGGGTGAAGAGTTATTTACCAAAAGGTCAAAATGCCCCCTGATCCATATTTGACACCTAGGAAATTAGCTATTTAATTTGATGTGCTTACAGCTTGCAGACATCACATCTGGCTCTAGTGTATTTCTGCTTCACTGGTTGCTCTCTCACGCACACACACAAAAGTGTCACACTCAGATGTGGTAAACTCAGGTGGACTTCTCTTGGGGAACACACACACGAATTGACAGCTGCGTTCCCCTGTATTAGGCCGAGTGTGAACGCTGCAATGACATGCTTATTGTTTCTGCCTTAGTTACTCAAAAGGTGACTCTGGCTAGTTTTTAGTGATGATTTTGGTTTGATCAAATTAGGACTGCAAAATTGATTATCGTTTAATCAATCATTCATTCAATCAATCACTTTATTACTAGTCATTTCATTAGTAATTACTTGATGGAAACCAAGTCAGGAAATGGTGTTGGGTTTTCCTACCAAAGCCCAACGATATTCAGTCAGCAATCAAATAAACAAATACAAATCTATAACTGAAAACATTGGCTAGGTTCTGAGTCCCGTCAAGACTAGGGCTGCAACTAAAGTTTTTTATTATTGATTAAAAGACCAATATGTTGATTACCTTTCTTTTCTGTTTTAATAGTTATACAATGTCAGAGACTAGTGACAGGAAGTCTGTCATATGTCTTGTTTTGTCCCACTTACTAATTGTTAACACCGCACATGTTGTGTGCATTGCAATATTTTGAGCAAAACTGTGCTTCACAGTCTGCTCTTATTGGTTCAATGTGCAATTAATGAAGATTGGCCACCAGGCTGGTCAAATTTAGCCATGAAACCTCCCACACTAAAATGAGAGGCGTTTCAGTTTCATTGTCCACCCCCTGTATTTCTACTTAACATTTTATGTATTTCTTATCGTGGCTATGTTACTTCATACACATGTCTTTTCTTACTCATACGTTTACCTTGAATGTGACTGTGAACAACTGCCACTAAATAATTTCCCCTGAGGAGATTAATAATGTTATCACGTACCATGCAACAGTCTGGGCAGTAACAAGGTCCAGGAACCTCATTTAAAAAACTTGGTACGCAAGAAAAAGTTGCGTGAAGTAGAGAAAAATTTGGTCTCAACATTCCTGCACAAGTTGGTATTTATAAAGGCTTTGTAGCCGTGAATATGTGCCCAGTTTTTTGCAAACTTTTGACCATGCGTGTGATGGCGCCTAATGCACCCAAGGCTTTGTAGACGTTTTAGTGATTTCACATGATAACACGAAATATCACATGGATACAGTACTCAAAAACACCTGCCTCACTTAATTACCCTGATGAAGCTAATATTACTTCAATCCACTACCGGTTTATTGGACTTAATTAACCTATTGCAACAATGAATAAATAACCCTACAGTTCCTCATGGTCTGTGTATTGCAACCAATCAACAGCATGGCAGATTTGGCATTGCTCAAAGATTTAGAACGAGCGTCTCTAGCGTCTCTCACGATCAGTCAATCGTGTTTTTTCCATAATTATTTAGTTTTTATTATTGGTCACCAACGGGTCCTTTACAAGGTTGGAATATTAATTAATTAATTGAAATGGACCTTATTTGGACAAATATGGGACGGCCTTGGGAGGAGCAGGAGGCTTGTGCACGACCGCATAAGGTAACGCACGTCCGCATTTATAGTGAGAAGAGTCTGTTCAGGTGTACATCAGAATATTGTTTTTGCATACAAAAGTTCTGACTTTTTGGCACACAAACTTTTTCAGAATATAATCTACGCCTTTTTATAAATGAGGCCCCAGACCTCCATAATATGTGAACCATACCCTCGGTTTCCATGCTGAGTGCATGCACTGGTGTCTATCTGTATTTATGCAAAATGTCTTTATTTGGTCTGCAAAGAATGCTGTAATAACAAACAAAGGTAGTGCAGTCACTCTTCATTGGAGAATAAGTGAGCAAAACGTGTGATAAGCTTGTTAGTTCATCTTTTCCTACCCCCCCACGCCAGCAGGCTTCAGCCACTGAATGTTAACAGGCAGTTGTGGAGTCAGTTTCAGTTTTGCTATCTTTGGCAAAATGAAGGACTGTAAACCGGATGGAAAGTTCCACTCACAAGCAAAAACCTGTTTTTTTTCTTTCTTTATCTAACTATTGACCTTTTCTCAGTATCAGGTATCCAGCCGATGTTCTGTGAGATAGTGAAAGTTGCGGGTGCATTTAGTGTTTACCAGCTAGTGTGTCATTCAGCTTTCTGTCTGACTATTTAGCATTTAGGATTTTAAATAATTTCAAAAGCAGAGGATTCCCGACCTTCTTGGACTTGTGAAAAAGAATACTCGTACCCCCTTGTCACAGGGTATTGAAGGTTTCTCACAGTCCTGAAGCATTTGTTTTTAATTTTCTTATTCACATAAACAAAATAACCCATGACTGTTGTGGGTCTCAAGTCAAGTGTCCTTCTGTTAAATGTGACCCTGCATAAGCTTCCATAACCATGACTGTGGCGGAGCAGGGGGGAAGTGATATTGCTGACTCAGGTGCTACTGATGCAGTGATCTGTGCTGACTGAGGTGGAACTGAACTGGCGACATGGTGGCCATTGCATAAAACTGTGCGTGTGTGTGTGTGTGTGTGTGTGTGTGTGTGTGTGTGTGTGTGTTCACAGAACACAGAGAATTAAAGTTGAAGCAAAGGCTTACAAAACCTGTCTTAAAGCAACAGCCCATATGAACTTTGAAACAGGCATCAATTACTCCCTAAAGTAACAGATGTACCTTAACATGCTATGCGGTTTTGGCCATTTCTTCTGCTTTTTGCTTGCAGGTTTCTCCATAGAGCTCCCCCTACAGCTTCGGAATAGATATTTGGCAGCTCCTAAGTTTACTTATGTCTGACTCCTTGCTCGGTCAGTCTGCCGTTTCCTCTTTC
The DNA here is from genome assembly GCF_013103735.1 of Etheostoma cragini. NCBI lineage: Eukaryota > Metazoa > Chordata > Actinopteri > Perciformes > Percidae > Etheostoma > Etheostoma cragini. The sequence continues at coordinate 4,350,750 of NC_048425.1, forward strand.
TCTCTTCCTCCGACAATGCTTTCCTAGCTTTCTGCTTCTTTTTTGCCGGCTCAGCCATGATGGCGATAGTGTGAACAACTCCATCACTACCGTGTAAGCCGGTTCCTGAATAGACCTTTTCCAGGACTGGTCGGGTGTGGTATGGACTGAGTGACTGACGTCTTCCCAGGTCTCCTGTTAGCTTTGTTGCAGCTGTTTGGGGGGGGGGGGACAAATGACACCTTTGTCATGTTATTGGTAGAAAGAATTTGTGACCTAATAAGTTCCCATCAAAGCTCCGGCACACCTTCAACCTGAAAAGAGTCTAATCAGCCAGAATAACTGAAAACACCTGTGTGGTGTTCAGAGGCTTCAGAGTCATGGAAATCCTTTGACCAAAATGGGTACATAATCACCTGAACTTGATTATGCTTGCTATAATGATTCCTCACGTTCATACTGGACATTAAGAAATCTCTTCAGTTAACATTAAAATGCGTGATTCATGGGGGACAAACTCTACAGTCCTCGTTCTGTTCTCAAATATGTTTAAAAAATGTATCTGATATTTTGGGGCAGTAGTCTGAGTAAATATCTTTCAAAGATCTGTTTCCATTTGTTTTTTGGGGATATTTCAGCCTTTAATGGAAAGAACAGCTAGATATGAAAGGGGAGAGAGAGAGGGGAAGACACGCAGGAAATTGGAATTGAATCCTGCACCTTCTGCATCAAAGCATCCACCTCTACATGTGCCGGCCTGCTCTACCAACTGAGCTAACCCCTGGCCATTTTTTAAAGTTTGTTACTAGTCTTCTTCTGCTGCTCAGCAAAGAAACGCTTACATTGAAAGTGTTTTAGTAAAGGATAACAAAATGGCCACTATTAACAAGAAGACGCTATCTCTGTGTTTCAAAACGGACTTCCAAAGTTGTGATCCTATGCTTTAATGATGGTTCCCTGCTTTCCTTTTATTCATACTCTCTTTCTTTGTGCCTAGCAGATGGAAATTCCAAAATCTCCAGCGTGTACATCAACAACACTCATGGAGTGGATGACGATGACTTCTACGACAGAAACTTGGCTTTGTTTGAGGTTTGAAACACCAAATTGATTATAATCATGTTATAAATGTTCTTTAAACGTTATAGATACACACACACACAAACACACACGCACATTGTGGCAACAGAAAGATGTAACTTTAATTACATGGATAAAAAATCTCCAAATCAAGGCTGTTTATTAGGTGTTAAGTGTCTGCTGTCATGTTGCTGGTGGGTGTAGATAATTACAATTTTTATAGATTTGGAAGTTTCCTGCAATCAGCTCTGTCTTCTACCTCCCACTTCTTTAACAAGTCTTTCAATATACCTCTTTCTCCACTGGTTTTTGTTTTATCTGTTTTTCTGCCTCTGTGCTTGTCACCCCTATCTTTCTTCTTCTTCACCCACCTTTATTTTCCTTAACTTATTCCCTTCTTGCTTCCCTGTTATTTCTATACCCGGCCTTACTACTGTTGTCATTCTTCTTTCTCATTCTCATATCTCATTCCTCCCCCCTTTGCTGCTCTCCTTAACCTTCTGTCAAACCCTGTTTTTTATCGCTTTCCACCCCATTTCTCTCTGTGCCGTCTCCCTCCACCAGGCTTAATTCCCCACTCCTCCCTCTTGTTACCTCCTCCCTTTAACACCTTCTTTTTTTACCACAGGAGGAGATGGACACTCGGCCAAAGGTGTCTTCTCTGCTCAATCGCCTGGCCAACTACACCAACCTTACGCAGGGGGCCAGGGAACACGAGGAGGCCGAGAGCATTGGCGAGAAGAAGAAAGCCAGCAAGGTAACACTCAACAAAAACTAATAACAGACTTTTGTTGGGCAGTAAAAACACTCCGTAAAACATAAAAGCAGTAAAGCCTATTAACAGAGGCTCATCCACAGTGTCTAGTATATCAGAATCTTTGCCAATCCAACTCCCAAACATTCATACTGTATGGATGCAACTGTCTAGTTTATGAGCGTTCTTTTTGTGGAATTAAATACATATTTATGTATAAGTAACGTTGATCTCAGTGAAGCAACGTGCCACCTGCAAAAAGCTAAGCGTTAAATGAACTTTAGGACTTTGATGCCCATGGCAGAAGCACCCATACATAGTATATGAACCCAAATGTACTTGTGATGTACTGCTGCAGCTTTCAGGGGGGGTGTCGAAAGACAGTGAAGATACTTGTCTGTCCTGCTGTACCATGTTCTTATACTACAGCAATTACCATTCATAGCACTTTCGGATTGATTTGTCAATAAAATGTATTTATTTATATTATCCATCCTTTTAACATATTGAGTAACTCTGAGACAAGTGTGATCTCCGGCTGTTGACTCTTGACTTTGCATCTGACAGTGAAGTCCAGTAGGCCTAAGAAGCCTACTGCCCTAGCCTACTGCTGTAGTGGTTCAAAGTAATTTTCCCTTTCCACCCTGTTCTGATTGCATGTCTGGAAACGCTGAACCTAAACATTTCAAATCTTCCCTTCTTGCCAAACAGTTTGTTCAGTATAAGCATTGACATGAGTCTGGTGCAGCAGGGTGGCGTAGCACAGTGGTTCCCAAACAGGGGTACGTGTACCTCAGGGGGTACTGCTGCAGCTGCCAGGGGGGTGTGGAAAGATAGTGTGAATGCAAATTTGACATTGATAATTCAGTTGTATAAAAAAAAAACTCTTATTACAATATTCACTTTTATATAAGTGAGTATCAATACAGAACAATACTTTGCACATCTACAACCTGAGACAGGTCCGTCGGAGGGGAACAAGCAGGTCAAAATTTGCAAAGAAACCCCCACACACTGTCTAAATTGCAAGGAGAAATCAACTTTAATAGAAATAAAGTTTAATAATAAACTTTACATATATATGTTTTTTAGCAAGTTAGGCAGTGTGTAGAATTTCTTTGCATCAATATAAGTTACTATAAATTAACATCCAGTTTAAAATCACTGCTGTAGTATGTTATGATGTGTGGATATGACACTTCTCTGTGGTGTGGGAGATCAGTGTTCGATTCCCACTGCATTCCATCAACTAATATGTTCTTGAGCAAGAGACTTAACCCCTATACAACCAAAATATAGAGTAGTATGTGCTTTGTTTCCCTGAAGAAAAAAAATACAAAAGAAAGGAGTTTGTCTAAATAGAGCTTAGTAAAACAATGTTTTGTAAGACCATCAGCCTCTGTTGCTGAATAAGCAATTAAAGTTGACTAATGTCCTTCTGTCTCTGTGGTGTCTTCCTTCCAGTCGCCACAGATGGGCACCTTTATGGGAGTTTACCTGCCTTGCCTCCAGAACATCTTCGGTGTCATCCTGTTCCTGCGGTTGACCTGGGTGGTGGGAAGTGCTGGGGTGCTGCAGGCCCTCTGTATTGTCTTCATATGCTGTTGCTGTGTGAGTATGTTTGAGTGTCTAGCTATGTTATCAGATATGCACGACGAGACAAAAATTTAACCTCTACAACATTTTATTTTTATTTTTTTTAAACTCTGTCTCTTTCTGTCTCTCCGCAGACGTTGTTGACTGCAATATCCATGAGTGCAATCGCCACTAATGGAGTTGTACCAGGTATTCCTTGATGTTTCACTGGTTCACCCCCCCCCCCCCCCCCCCCCCCCCCCCCCCCCCCCCCCCCCCCCCCCCCTTTGCATACACTGGTGCTGTGGTAATCTGACTCTCACACAATTATTTCCACGACAATCACATTTTTTCTATGGCGGCCGTTTTGAGTTTACTAGCATAGTTTACTACGCTGTAGATGTTCATTTGAATTGTCCAGGTTGTTTTCCCTTTCCCTCCTCTTCCAGCTGATGAAGTACATTATATGTTTCTAATGAGTGCTATTTGTGTTTGTCCTGTCTCTCCCTCTGTCTACCTCTTTCTTGTCTGTCTGTACACACATTAAAAACCCAGGATATTTATCTGCCAGTGACTTTACCTCTCACTGGAACGCCTCTAGACAAGTATCCCAAATGTCAAAGTAGTGTGATATTTCCACTAGCATGTGACATTTCGATAATTGACCGTAGAATGAAAACCCTCGATAACATAGAGAATTAATCTAATGTGTCTTGTTTGGCATCAGACATTTCATTCCATGCTTTTTTCTCTCTCACCTAAACAACTTCTGGTGCTTTCTCACCATCTAGTCTCAGATGGTAGTGTATTTACAGTATGTCGTTTACTGTGGTTAATGTCAAGGAGTAATCAAAGGTGTTTGGCTTCCTAAATACAGCTTAATACTATATATCATTCACTTTTATATTTCTAGATTGTTGAGACAGTTTTTGTAGCATATTCATTATTGTCTTTGTGTTTGGAAATATGCAAGCACTTTTTGTCAAAGGGTTGCATTTTGGAAACCAAACGCTGAACTCTGAGCTTACAGTCGTTAGTAGAATTAGAAGATTCTCTGACTTGTATGATTCCCTCTTGTGCTTTTAAAAAACAATAACTGGTTCAAATTGTATCGGAAAAACTAAACGTGATGCTGTTGTTTTCTTCATAGGACTGGGCGATATGACGTAAATCAAATATAACAATATTTTTGAACAGATACCTCGATATTGATACTGCAACGATATTGTAGTGTTGACAATTAGTGCTTTCGCAAATATTTACACAATGAGATCTTTGATAAAGAATCATCAGTAATGTGGATATAATGACAAAAAGGGTAAAGGCAATTATGGAATATCTATAACAGTTTGGTAAGACATACCTTTACTGTAATACAGCCTTTAAAACCAGGAAAAGACAACATTTATGCCATATTACGATATCCAAAATCTAAGATGATATGTAGTCTCATATCACAATATCTGTATAATATCGATATATATTTCCCAGCTCTGTTTCTTTAGCTCAGTTGGAGTACCAGTTGTCTAGGGCAATGCCATGTGCACTAGGACATTTAGAACACAAGTGAACACAATCTTCACAATTGTTCTATTAACAATCTGAGCCTGTTAGTGGCAAAAAACAAGCACTTTTAGTAGACCTACTGTACGTTAACCGTGTGCATTTGCCTAATGCTATGACATTGCTGCCCGGTTCGCGGCTGATGGTTAAAGCGTTCTTCGCTCAATACTGGATCAATTCCAAAGATTTGAAGTTTAGTCACTTAAACGCATTCACAGGAAAATAGGGCCAATGTTAAAACCCCCTCGACATAACCCTTTGACATAAGCAGAAAAAGCAGAAAAACAAAATGGCAATCATTTATTGTAAATCAGAAACTAACAGAACAGAGAACAAGTAAACACAACTGTAAATCTGTTCAGTCATTTGATGGTCCGCACAGTTAGTTTTTTGATTCCTGTTGCTACGGACATATTTCAGATGGTACCAAATATTGTACTGAGGTCTTATACCAGCCTTAAAGACAACCAAAAGTTTACTGTAGGATGCAGCACTAGCAAAAACAGCTGAAAAGAGTTATTTGCAGATACCATTTGACCAAAGACCTGCTCTGTCTTCTTACTCCAATGTGTCATGTAGAACTTTATGCTTATTTCTTCAAGCATAGGGGTGACTTCTCTCATCAGCTGTCCTCTTTTCTCTCTCTCTCTTTACCTCCTAACATCATAACGTTGACTAACATCAATCCCTCGCTTTCTCTCTCTCTCTCTATTTATGTCCCATCTCCTCCTTTTATCCTTCCTCTCCTCCCTCTCTTCTCTTTACATTCTATCTTTAATTTTCCCATTTTCTTATTCTTCTACAACCCTGCTTTTCCCCTCCCTCACAATTTCCACTTCTTTCCACCCTGATGTACAACCTACCCCGCTCTCTCTCCCCCCCCCCCCCCCCCCCCCCCTTTCCCTCCTCTCTCCTCCCCCTCTAGCGGGAGGCGCCTACTTCATGATTAGTCGCTCTCTGGGTCCAGAGTTTGGGGGGGCTGTGGGCCTGTGTTTCTACTTGGGGACCACCTTTGCTGGAGCCATGTACATCCTGGGAGCCATTGAGATCCTTCTGGTGGGTTTTTGCTTTATTGTCATCATCATTACTACTATCCTAAAAAAAAACTGCTTATCCAGTCTAGATTTCACGTAGTGTATTATAATTATAATTTTAGTATCTTTCATTTTTTTTTTGCTTAGTGTACATTAATCCCTATATCCATCTATATATATTTTTTAATCTTATTATTTCTTTTTCTTGTCTGATGTTTTTCAGTCACTGTTCAGCACGGTGTGCAAGGGGCTCTATAAATAAAGTTGACTGATATTCATTTCTTTGTCTAGGATTTATCTGTAATTAAACTTTTATGTAGCAGTGATAATTAAGGAAAGATTCCTCAACTTCCTAGTTGAGAAACTGTTAATGGATTTAGTCAGACACATAATTAAGTACCCAGCCAATGAAGATATTTGATCACATTGACGCAAAAAAAACAATGAAAATCCACTGTTCTCTCCCTCCCTCCTCCAGATGTACATAGCACCTAAGGCAGCCATTTTTGTGTCAAAACACCCTGAAGGCGAAGGGGCAGCCATGTTGAACAACATGCGGGTCTACGGCTCCATCTGTCTCCTCCTGATGTCTTTGCTGGTCTTTGTGGGCGTGAAGTATGTCAACAAACTGGCCTCCATCTTCTTGGCCTGCGTCATCGTGTCCATAGTTTCCATCTACGTCGGGGCGCTGGTCTCCGCCTTCAATCCGCCACATTTCCCGTAAGTGTTAATTCAAAGAACAACACTGACCAATCCTTTAACTCTCTCCTTTGTGACTGACCGAGGGGCTTCCATCAACAGTGTGTGCATGCTGGGAAACCGAACTATCAACGGCCATGAAATTGATGACAACCACTGTGCAAAAACCATCCTGCTGCAGATCAAAGAGCCAGTGGAGAAAGTTGACGACAACATCACACTGATTAATGGTGGGTACCAGGGTTACATTGATATTTCTTTACTTACTTATTGCCCTCAAGAATCATAGGAAGTAAAAGTGTCTCCTAGTCACACACAAGTTCAGGATTTTTGACACACTGTATTCCTCCCATTAGAAAACAGCACTATGAGCCCGACCTTTGACCCCAGCCTTTCTACCAATCTGGTGGAGAAGACCACGTATCTTTGGAAGCAGTTTTGCCAGGGCCCAGAAATCAACGCCACCTGTGACCAATACTTCCTTTCCAACAATTTTTCAGAGATCAAAGGGATACCCGGTCTGGCCAGTGGAATAATTTCAGGTAGGAAGGGAGAGGGAGACAGAGAATTTCAATACAGAGAATATATAGCCACCTTTAAAAAACACACACAGGAGTAGACAAGACTGTTAAAAGTAGGTAATGTGAGCACATGATGAATATGACCTTGAATGAAAGTTTCACCTCATTTAGTGGCATTAATTCCCTGTAACCAATGACGTTTTTTAGCCTCTTACGAATTCTCTTGAGGAATCAGATTTCAGTTCCATTAAATCAGAAAGAGGATTTAAGCAATCAAAAGCGTTTTGTAAAGTTTTCATTCATATGCAAGACCTGGAGATTATTTTCAATAATTTAGTTGTCTTACAGTTTGTTTACATTTAAAGTAATAGATTGACATTTTGGGAACTGCGTCAATAAGCCACTTAAAAAAAAGGCCCAACTTTTTATTTTGAATATTTTCACCGATTTACCTTTCTGTCAGACTACATGTTGAACTGAAGCTTTTATATATTCTCCCTTTGAAGCCACCAGACTCCTTTGACAACAACAGTAATTTTCCTCACAGAACACATGTTTTTAGTTGCTGGTCCAACGCTTCTCAATCGATTTGTTTGTTTGTGTTATTGTGTGACTTTGGTGAATCGGAACTAACCCTTTAAAACACCAAAGTCACACAATAACTTTAACAAACTAACCAATTGAGGCAGTTAAAAAAGCTCTTTGAGCTACAGAAGTATTCAAAAACAACTATGGTGTTACTTTTAATAGAAATCTTACCAAAATCACACCTAAATAAAGCGCAAATTACAATTTTCTCATAAACGTAGGTGCAACGGTCCAACCATTTTTCATCTGCTCATGTGCAAGAATGTCCTCACGTGGGCATCATGTACATGTAGTAATAGTCGGTACAGAACCATGCCTGCTATATATATGTGTCTGTTTTGGAGTATATTGGTGAATCAACTCTAAAGAACTCTGGTCACAATCTTACTAGCAAGCATGTGTTGAATCTGCAACTCATAGAGAACCTGTGGAGCTCCTACCCCAGCCGAGGGGACGTGTTGGAGAAAGTCTCCCTTATCTCCACTCACGAAGCACATCCTGCCTCCACTCAGCAGCCTTATGTGTTTGCTGACATCACCACCTCCTTCACACTGCTGGTGGGAATCTTCTTCCCCTCCGTCACAGGTACAGACTCCTTCTCACCCTTCCTTGTCTGCTAAACCAGCTGTGTAACTTAATAGAAACATTTAAGAAACTGTATGCATAATGTAGTTGTCATTCCGTTTATGAAACTGCATTATTGATAGGAAGAACACAGTAGGTGTGCTGTTGGTTCATGCCGTTTCAGGGTCAAGTACATCATGTCATTTTCAGGACTTATTCTGTCAGACATCTTGGATTTCATTCTGCTCGCTCAATCAATATAACTCCCATCTGCGCATTTCGGTTTGGATTTCAAAATGAGGTTATTTTAAATTGTAAATGATGGATTCTCCTCCAAAATCTGAAGAATATTTTTACAATTATTTTTAAAAATGTAATGAGGTTGTGTAATATTTTACACAACCTCTCAACACTCCATAGATGCTTTTAAACGAGCATGATATGCAAGCCATCATCAAGGGGTTCTTGACCTTTAAAAACATGCCATCATGAACACAAATTAGATTTATCATGAATTTCAATACCAATAAGGACTGGGCGGTGTAAATCAAATATCACAATACCTTGATCGATACTGCAAAAATATTGTAGTGTTGACTATTGGTGTTTTCACAAAATATGAGATTGAGATTTTTGATAAATAATCATTAGTTATGTGTATATAACGACTAAGTGGTAAAAGGCAAATGATAGAAAAGCTAGAACTGGTAACACATAACTTTACTTTAATGCCGCCTTCAAAATAGATCCCGTCCGAAATATCGGCCCCCCGATATTATCGGCCGAGATTAGGCGTTTTCCCGTATCTATTTATAAAATCTAGATTTAAAAAAAATATTAATTTATCAGAATCGTTTATATTGACAAATAAATGATTTGGATAAGTGAATATTTTACGGAAAGAGAGGGATTGATGTTAGTCAACGTTATGATGTTAAAACGGACTGTCAACCATTCATACATTTTATTTATCAGAACTTTAATACATGTTGATGTTCCTCTGTTCTGTGACAATTATTATCATATTATTTTAGTGAGAACTCATAAATAACTAATGTTAGGAAAATCTGTTTGTTTTGTTTTGATTTTTTTTAAATATACATATGTATATCGGAATATCGTATTTTTAAATAACCAAATATTTGTATCGGTATCGGCCGTATCGGGCTCTACTTTAAAACCAGGAAAAGACAACACTTATGCCATATTACGATATTATATCCAATAGCTAAGATGATATCTACTCTCATATCATGATATTGGTATAATATCAAGATGTTGCCCAGCTTCACTTGTAACGCTTCGGTTCATAATCCCATTAATCAAAATATTTTTTCTTTCTTTCTTCTTTTCCTCAGGAATCATGGCCGGTTCCAACCGGTCGGGCGATCTGAAAGATGCCCAGCGCTCCATCCCCATTGGAACCATTCTCGCCATCCTCACCACTTCCATCGTCTGTATCCAAAAACTACTCAAAGTAGCATACCCACATCTTTCTCTCAGTGGGTTTACAATCCCTACAATGGCAACACAGCAACGCCTCTGTGTGTTAAAATCTTCCTGCTAAAGAAGTACTAGCCTCCTTCAGCAACAAAATGTTGTTTTGATGGAATGAAATAAAAGTTATATCCCAATAGTGATAATCAATAGGGAATCTACAACTAGCTTTTCTACAGGCTGTCTCACATTTAAGCTAAATTAATTGCTCCTTTTATAGTTCTGTTATGTCTAAAGAGCACTTAGGGTGCACTTGATCTGATTTGATTTGACTGCTGAGAATTGTTTTCCTGAGTGCTGTCCATCCAGACCTGAGCAGCGTTGTCTTGTTTGGAACCTGCATCAACGGGGTGCTCCTCAGAGACAAGTCAGTATATCTTCTGTGTGCGTGTGTGTGTGTGTGTGTATACAGTGTATATTTACAGTGTATGTGTTATGTGTGAGAGATACATTTTATGTGTGTTTTGTCCAAAAGGAATAGTTATACTTTTATACCTAATTATACTTTTGTCCACTGCTTTAAAAGCTTGTATATAACACTTGTGTGTATTTCCCTCCCGCAGGTTTGGTGACTCAGTCAAAGGGAATCTGGTTGTGGGGACTCTGGCTTGGCCATCTCCCTGGGTCATTGTGATTGGCTCTTTCTTCTCGACATGTGGCGCAGGCCTCCAGTCGCTGACCGGCGCTCCCCGACTTCTACAGGCCATTGCCAAGGACAACATCATTCCATTCCTCCGGGTTAGAGCGGCAAATATTCATATTTAATTACAGGGATCCAAATTAACATAATCATTGTCACAGACTGTCTTGTTCCTTTTACTTTAAATACCTGATTTTTGCCTGATGAGCATCCCGTCTTCATAGAATTGGAGCAAGTTAGCATTTTTGCATGATTTTGCATATATACGCATGAAAACAAATATACCAAAACTATATGACAAATGTTTTAATACATTAACAGATTTATGGAAAAGTTTTTTTTTTCCTCTCTTTTTCTGAGCCAGTAAAAGTATACACTGGGCCAGAATTGTTTCCAGTGGGGAAATAAATGTTTTGTTGGACACTGTTTTAACTAAAAGTAAGAAAGAAATGTCACACCGTGTGAAATTAAATTGGATGTCATCAGTTCTCACAAATAAGAGCGGTTGGTGCAGAAATACCAGGAGGAAATCCTTAAAGAGAATGTATCCTTCATAACATAAGGTATGCTTCCTCTTACCTTGAGAGTTATTCATTTATTTCAGATAGTTTCACTGTGATTTATTGAGTTGGAAAAAAATGTCCAAAATCGGTGCTAGCAAACTGGAGTTGCTGCAGCTGATGTCCAGAGCTCTTAGTTAGCTACAGTGCCTGTTATGGGGGCATATTCTAAAGACTGCCTTTGTGACTGTTAATAACCTTGGATTACAGGAGTAAAAGCTCTCTGTATGGCCTATTGATTGTTGTTTTATTTGTTTTAAAAAACATGTTGCTATTACATTTTTTCTTTACAATTATCCTGGCAAACACGTAGCACTCTGGGTAAGATGGGGAAAAAAAGATATATTGTGCTTCTGGGTAAACTGTCCCATTTTCAGTCTTATTGCTTGCCGCACCTATGTATATTTTTACTCTTTCTCTTTGTGTGTGTGTGTGTGTGCCAGGTGTTTGGCCATGGGAAGGCTAACGGGGAGCCCACCTGGGCCTTGCTGCTCACAGCCCTAATAGCCGAGCTGGGGATTCTCATTGCTTCTCTGGACCTCGTGGCTCCCATCCTTACAATGTGAGACATAGGTTGTGTGTGTGTGTAGGGGGTATCTCAGTCCCAAGTTTCTCACTATTGGAACTTGTCTCTTTCTCCTTCAGGGGCTTCAGTTTTAATTCACTTTCTTTATTTAGGTTCTTCTTGATGTGTTATCTGTTTGTGAACCTGGCCTGTGGCCTCCAGACCCTCCTGAGGACGCCCAACTGGAGGCCGCGCTTTTCCTATTACCACTGGTACTTCAACGCACGCGCACACACACACACACACACACACACACACACACACACACACACACACGCACAGTACAAATACTAATCTGTGCCTCTGGTGTGTCCAGGACCTTGTCGTTTTTGGGGATGACTATCTGCCTGGCACTCATGTTCATATCCTCCTGGTACTACGCAATCGCTGCCATGGTGATCGCTGGCATGATCTACAAGTACATTGAGTACCACGGGTATGTTGCCATGGAGACGTATTCCCCCCACATGATGGTACATGTTCGTCATGGTCAAGAGTGGTGTGTGTAAAAGTGTGCGTTCAGAAGAATCTGTGTCTATTTCCAGTGTGAATCATCAATGTTTTTTTGTGAGTGTGTGTCAGGGGAGGTCCCAATGTACACAGTTTACAACATGCTGTACAAACATGTACCCATGTGTGTGTGTATCAGAGCGGAGAAAGAGTGGGGGGATGGCATCCGCGGTCTCTCACTCAGTGCTGCCCGATATGCCCTCCTGAGGTTGGAAGAGGGACCACCGCACACCAAGAACTGGAGGTAGAGAACTGAAGCTTTCATTTCTCACAACCTGTCACTAAATCTTCACCTCATCATCATAAAGTTAAGCATACAGCTCTGCTTTACAGCTCTGTGATCCCCTTTACATTTTGCGTTGCCAGTGGCCCCTGAGGGACTGTACTTGAATTATGTAACAAAACGCACAATTTTCCAAATGCTCTGAATAAAGAAATAAAAAAAAGAAAGGATAATGAACCAAATTTATTTAATATGTTCAGTGATGTAAGATTATAAAACAAGCATCTCATATGCAACAAGACTCCGAAAAACTACACTGCTCAGTGTAGTCATTTTTTACAAATACCTGAAAGAACTTTTTGAATGTACAATAGTTTCTCCATAGATTGAGTAGGAGAACCTGCTGCTATTGAAGTTTAAAATGCAATAGGCACACTCATCTTCTCGCCCGCTCTTCTCCAGGCCCCAGGTGTTAGTCTTACTAAAACTGGACGAGGACGCCCACGTCAAGTCTCCTCGCCTGCTGACGTTTGCCAACCAGCTGAAGGCGGGAAAGGGCCTAACCATCGTCGGCACAGTCGTCTCTGGAAACTTCCTACAAAGCTACGGCGAGGCCCTCGCTGCTGAACAGGTGGGAGGTTCTATCTTGGCAGCGTTTCTGAAACAGTCTTTCATGTGAAGCTTCATCAGTCTGCAGATCCAAGTATCTTCAGATGACAGAAAGTTGTTCTAAACTCTTCCCATTTCAGACTCTGAAGCACCTGATGGATAAGGAACGTGTGAAGGGCTTCTGTCAGTGTATCGTGGCCCAGAAGCCACGTGAAGGTATCAGCCACATGATCCAATCCAGCGGCCTGGGAGGAATGAAGCCCAACACTGTGGTGATGGGCTGGCCTCACGCCTGGAGGCAGAGTGAGGACCCACAGTCCTGGAAGACTTTCATCAGTAAGTCAAAGAGGATGGACAATCATCCTCCACTGTCAAATTAAAGTTCGATAACAAGAGGGTCTTTTTCTTTTCCTGATCTCGTAGTTTTTGCTTTAGAGTTAGCAGGCTAACAGCGCCCCCTCTCTTCCTTCCAGACACAGTGCGTGTGACCACAGCAGCCCACTTGGCCCTGCTGGTGCCCAAAAACATCTCCCTGTTCCCCAGCAACAGCGAGCCCTGCACAGAGGGCTACATTGATGTCTGGTGGATCGTCCACGATGGAGGGATGCTAATGCTGCTGCCCTTCCTGCTGCGCCAACACAAAGTAGGAGCATGTTCTGTATTTTAACAGTTTTTGTCACTGATAATATTACTGCATCACTCTAAATATCCTCTCCGCCTCAGGTGTGGCGTAAGTGTGGGATGCGAATCTTCACAGTGGCCCAGATGGAGGATAACTCCATCCAGATGAAGAAGGATCTGGCAACCTTCCTCTATCACCTACGCATTGAGGCTGACGTGGAAGTAGTTGAGATGGTACGCTTCTCACAACACTGGGGCTGTTAATCAGGATATATTCCAGAATTACTATTAACAAAATCTTTTCCAGGAAAATAAGTATTGTAATAGGATTTGTAATAATTTTTTTCATGCTGATACACAATTTTAATTGATTTTGCAACGTGCAGGAAGACCAAGGCCTGATTGAAACATGATATATTTTCAATATTATTTTTGTGAGGTGCAGAGAAGGAATAACAAAAGAACCTCGTTACTTGAAGGTTGTCAAATCATGCATATTCAAAACATGTGTAGTGGCTCATAACTAGCATTAGCTACACAGCAAGTAGGGACAGATTAAATACACAAAACCGTGAGCGCTGATCAGTGTTCAGTCTGTCCTCCTCAAACATGTGATTGTTAATTGCTACAGTAGTTAGCCAGAGCCTAATGTCTACGTGGAAGCCCAACAACCCAGTCAGCTGTTATCAATGTTGCAACTATTCACGTCAAGAATAGTAGCACATAGCAGCTATCATCTTATGCGACTTTTTGACTGTGAAAGACCTTTTTGTGCATGTTGAAATAATTCGATTATCAAGACATTTTACACAGCCTGCAAAAACAAACATTTTGAATTATCAGAATGAATTTGATATTATACGTCACACTGTAAAATTTCAACAACCCTAGTAACAAATCTGCCATACTTATTATAATAATAATACAAATAATAATAATAATACCAGCAATACATGTTTGCACTTTATGTTACAGGATTGAAACTGTAATAAAAAATATTTGAGGACTACAGTGAAATAAAATCAGACAATTACATCCATTCAAGTCAAACTAGAAAGAATACCCAAAAGTAATGAAGACAAAAAAAGCATTAACATGTAAAAAGACAAGGTGGATATAAAATGACATGTTCACATTAAAAACAACTTAAAAAGTGATTTAAGAGATTGATCGCTAGCCGATACACATTCTTCTGGGACATTCACATGAACTGTTAAACATGAATAATGTTCTTCTCTTAATATGTCTCTCTCACTTTCTCTCTCTCTCACACCCTCCTCTCAGCATGACAGTGACATCAGTGCGTACACCTATGAAAGGACCCTGATGATGGAGCAGAGGTCTCAGATGCTCAGACAGATGCGACTGTCTAAATCAGACCGAGAGAGAGAGGTAAGCCTCGGTTAAGTGCACATGAACGTTATTTTTCATGTGTAGGGAGAGAGGGTGTAGATTTGCATTTAGACAGTTAAGGCAGTAAGAAAGGGTTACTGCATACACTGCCTGCACCAGTAGTTAATCCCTTTAAATGATCTACTCAGTGTTTATTATTCCTACAGCTGGATTACAAGATGTGTCTAATGATTTGGTAGCAGCATTTGGGTCATTATTAATATCGGGTGCATGCAAGATTAGCCGTGACCTACTCGTCTGATCTGTTTGTGATTGTCGTGCATCATTTTATCAGGGAAACCCTGGTAGCAGCAGCAGTAGGCCAGAGGCAGGTGGAGCCACAAGGTCTCAGGTGAGGTCAGTGGTTATGGCCAGCTGTGAGTCCATGCGTTTTACAAAAATTGAAAAGTTATAAATTGTACAGAATGGTGTTGGGACAGTGTAAAGGTACTTAGCTCATTATCGTCTTGTCAAACTGTTTAGAAAAAAGTATGTTTACTAGATTACGGAAATCTTATTAGACATGATGAAATTGCAAACAATTATGCCAATGGAAATCAAAGGGGAAAGAAATTCATAAAAGCCTTGTTTTAGGCCAATGATGAAGTTTAATAATGATGAGTAATTTGATTTGAGATTGTTGTTATTTTCTTCCATGACGTCCATGATTTCAACATAAAAGCAGATGGTAAAGAGAGAAATAACATGGAGAAAGGTCTCGATTTTAAGGTTTGGAGTATGCTCAGATCACATTTTATAAATGCCTCTGAGAGCAGGATATTTCTGTAAATTATTTTCACACAATACTAGATGAGAAGGTTGTATTTAATAGAAAACATTGGCCAAAAGTGCTAGGTATTTAGCTTATAACGATTAAAGGTCCCATGGTATGAAATTTTAACTTTTAAGAGCTTTTTTTTAACCTAACTTTGGAACAAATATTGTTAATAGAGGATCTTTTTTCCATTTTGATTGAAACTGTACAAATTGGAAGCTCAGATGGGCCGATTTGGAATCTTGCTCCTTATGAGGTCATAAGGGGCAAGGTTACATTCCCTTTCTCTGCTTTGCCAGCAGAGAGAATTTGGCCAACCCATGAGATTGGTTGGGCCCCTCTCCTCCTCAAAAGCTACAGACTCAGAAATGGCACGGCCCAAGGAAAGCTCATTGTGGGACTGGCTCTAGTGGCTGTAATTCTGCCCCAAGGCTGAATCTTTGGAAAGAGACGTCAGATATGGTATTAGGGGACCACTAAGGTCTATATAAAAGCATCCAAAGAGCACCATGTCATGGGACCTTTATGGTGCATTATACCCAAGTGGAACACAAAAAGATAGTTTTGTTTCATTAAACTTTTAATAGAGATCAGCTGGCGCAGCATCCCCTATTCAGATTTATTATTAAAATTCATGTCATCTCCTTTTCCCACTGGACTCCTCAGCGGGCACGCTGGAGTTTTGATGATGTAAGTTTACACAGTAGTAAAACATCAGCTGTATATAGTGATGTAGAGCAGTTGAGACAAACTGGCCATTCTGGACACATTGTTAAAGCAAAGTTTTCTTTCTGAATCCTTCAGAAAAAGACCCAAAATAAAAGTCTAAAAGTTCAGTTATATTGCATTAAAAATAATAAAACCAAAATTAATGCACCAATAAACGCACATTTTAGGTAGCGTGTTGGCATAGTCAATGGACAGAAATGTCTTTGACCAAGACGCTAGTCCTTACTGCTACTAGAGAATGTCTGTAGTTGACCCTGATGTTTGGCTTATGTAGTAAAAAAAAAGGCAAACAAAATAAGAATGAATTAGAGATCAGTGATCCATTTTGTACACTCTCAACTCCAAGTCATCGTTCATCAGACATTTTATAGCTTTCAGGTTCTTTATCTGAAGGATTCAATTAATAATTTGGCCGATAAGGAAGTTAATATGTGCGGATCTGGGTCAAATGCACATTTTGTTATTAAACTGCCTTGCTCTAAATAGGCTGACCTAAATACGGAACTTCCTCTTCTCCTTTTTTAATAAATCACAGCTGGGCAAAATGGAGAAAATCAAATATCACAATATTTTATTTTTTTTAACCAAATACATTAACAATGTTGCTGAGATATTGTTGGGTTGACTATTTATTTACGATATTTATTTAATGAGATTATGAATAAATAATCATCCATAATGTGGTTATAATGACTAAGTGTTTAAAGGCACGTAATAGGACAGTCTGGAAAGTTCAGGAAATGACATAACTTTACTGTAAGGCCACCAAAAGACAATACCTAGCCTCATACATACAGTAGATATTGATATAATATCCATACATTGCCCAGCTGTGGTTGCCATTTGACTCAGGTTCTTTTAGATCTGTCCCTGTAGTTCTTCTCCAGTGCTAGAGTAGATGCATGTCTTTTGTATTAGCAAGTTAGGTGACCTTGTGTTGTTTGCACGTGTATCTTTCCCTGAGCTACATGAGTGCAGGAGTCAGCAACCCCTCCATAGAAGACTGAGACGGACCGGTACAACGAGTGAGAGAGACAGATAGTAAGGAGTTGGGGAAGGAAGGAGAGTAGAGGTGTAGAAGAAGGAGGCAGCGAATGAGGTAGAATAAAGGTTGAGATGAGATTAGAAGGAAGATGTTTGTGTGTCTTTTGTGTCAAACCAGGCTCAGCTGGTGAAAGACCGGAACTCCATGCTGCGGCTGACAAGCATCGGATCCGACGATGACGACGACACCGACGGCGGGGAGCGCGACAGGGCGACAAGCGCTGGTATGAGCGGCGGTGGTGCTGGCGCCGGAGCCGGTGGAGGCAGCGCCGAGCATCACCGTAGAGTTCAGATGACCTGGACCAAAGAGAAGACCTCGCAGTACAGAGCCACACACTCCGGCTGCTCCACACCGGAGGGCTTCAGAGACATGCTCAGCATCAGGCCGTGAGCGGAAAGACCATTCACAACTTCTCTCAGCCTCGTAGTCCACTTGACAGGTCGGTTAAATGCAACTTTCTTTTTATGCAGGGACCACTCCAACGTCAGGCGGATGCACACCGCCGTCAAGCTCAACGAGGTCATTGTCAACAAATCCCATGATGCCCGGCTCGTCCTGCTCAACATGCCAGGACCACCCAGGAACACGGAGGGAGACGAGAACTGTATCCTTAAGCACTGAGGGTTGCACTTCTTCACTTATATTAACCAAATATATATTTATGCTGTATGTGCGGATGTTTGTTGGCTGGTCGAATAGTTTCACAAACTCAAGAATTGTTGGAAATTTCTGTAACTTTTCCGAAAAACCGTCACTCTGGCGTTCACACCCACCCGCCAGGGCTCTCACTTTAGCTTTCGTTTTCATTCCCGACATATTTCTGTCAGTTTTGTGAACAACCTACTGCAACACCAAGACTTTATGAAAGAAAATTGGCATATTTTAACCATTTTGCACAAAAAGTCTTTTCTAATCTTTAAAAATCACGTTGGAAAATAAAAAAATCTGCCAATGGAGCATCACACCACATTTCATAGACTTTGAAGAAACAAGTAACATTGCAGATCATTCCTAAAGTATATAGTTATTCAAACAAATGTTGTATTACCAAAAAATGTTTGCCGTTCGCAGAAGAAATTATTTGTCAAAACAACTTATCACTTTATCTTGTTCTACTACAAAACGTTCTTTGTTTCTGGTTGTTTTAAACAAACAACGGCTCATCATTACAACCAGAAACTTATTTCAATGTATAAGATGGCACACGAAAAAGTGTCCTACATCCATCCTTATGCATACCTTCAGACTCTCACCATAACAAAAGTTTTTGTCCTGTGGCAACAGTACACTCAGTATAGAGGCACCTAAACTCTGCAGAAGCACTCAACTTAACTTGCTGACCAGACATGGAGTTCCTCGAGGTCCTAACGGAAGGATTGGAGCGTGTTCTGTTGGTCAGAGGTGGAGGAAGTGAAGTCATCACCATCTACTCCTGATTGGACAAAACGGAGGAAGCCAGCGTTAAAGACGCAGCCAAGCACCCAGAAGTGAGCGATAGGAGATGGTGGGGGCCTGTGAGCTCTGGGGGTGGGGGGGTTGCGTGGACCCAAAAGGAGAGACTGTCATTAGCTACAGCATCAGTTGTCATGCCCAACACCTCCCTCCCCTCCAGCCCTTTTCTTTTTATCTTTACACTTAATGTCATGACAACGGTTTCCATTCCATTCGTCAAGCTACAGTAATGCCAACACAATTCCACGGACGAACAAAAAAAGTATGTGCGTGCTTGCGTGCGTGCGTGTGTGCGTGTGTGCGTGTGTTCCACCTGAGGGAGGTATGGTTTGTTGGAGAAGGGGACCAGTGTTGTGTTTGGGGGGAAGGGGGGCTTTAAGAATAGGCTGAAGGCCTGAAATACAGAAAACACTAGTTTATCACAATAATACTTAATAACAGTGTGTCAAAGGAAGGGAGGAGCCTCTACTTTTAAACCTGTTACTGGTTCAAAAATCAGTGTGCATTTCGGTTTAATTGAAAGTGTAACTTTTTCAACAAAAAAATGGTTATTTATTTGCATATCAATAGTGGCCTCCTTTCTTAGCATATCCACCATATACATTAGTAAATGCACAATCATCAGAATTTGTTTAATCCAAAGTGAAGTTCAAAGAGTTTGAATTATTTTTCTAATTGATAAACAGTGTTGGTCTGAACTTGCTGCTTTTTCTCACAATCTGTTCTCCTCTATGGAGTCCCATTTTTTGCCGGGAAAAGGTAAAAAGATAGATGAAACGGTCATGATGAAAATGAAAATGCTCAACATCGGTATCTGCCACCTAATAATTTTGACTCACCATAATTTACACTGTACTTTTGACAGAGTCAAAATTAAAAGATGGAAAGTGACACTTATGAAATAATACATTCAAAATGATTAGATTTACAAAAAATATCAATTTTCAATTGTACTTCCTAAGACAAATGTAATAGATACAAAGTCAAAATGATGACTTACTTAGTCAAAGTCATTGGATTAAAAAATCTATTTTTGACTTGCTAAGTCCGAAGTCATAATTATAAGGTCAACCAAATGTTTGCCAGAAATGTATTATTATTATAAAATACTAAATAGTGACTTAGTAAGGTACATTTTATGAAGTTAAAAAAAATCTAATTTGAGATTTAAAAAAAAGCCAAAAATAGCAAAATAGTCAAACACCAGCAGTGTGCTCTGCAAATAATTAAAATAGGAATCTGTTACTTCTACCAAGATGAGCTGTCTTTGTGCTCAACATTTAGGGATCTGGGCGGTCTTCTCTGTCGTGCCATGAACTGGACTCGGACTGCGTGTGAATAGTCACGTCAGAGCAGACAATGACGGCCTAGAATGTTCATAAAAAAGTGAGGTCAGACTTTGTGGGTGTCAGTGTGAAGGCCTCGGAAAAAGACAAATGAAACAGTATTGTTGACCCCCCGGACCGTCATGGAGAGGACCGTTGCTTTGTCAAAATGTCAATGGGAGAAACGTGAGGTGTGAATGATACATCTGTTCATTTGACACAGGCTGTTATCTATTTCTTCTCATGAGAATATCAGCTGTGCTGTGTAGTGAGCTTGTTCACTGAAACTCTCCATCTCACCATTCACCTAGTGTGGGTGTGTGTGTCTGTGTGTGTGTATAAATTAAGACGCTGTAAACTAGAGGTGTTTGATTCCACTCTAATGCTTTTGTTCTTTTCCTTTTTTACAGTGTTATCGTGCAGGGATTCTTTTATGTTCATTTTTATTTCCTAAACTTGTTTTTTCTTGCTTGTACATAAAGACAAAATATCCCAAGTTTTATCTTTTTTTAATTACATTAATGAATAAAAGGAATCATAACAAACTTTGCTCGAAAAAATACGGGAAGAAATAAAGCAATTTTGAAAGAAAAGTTACAACATTTGTGATCCTTTTGTTGAATAATAAGAATTATTATTGTTTTTGTTGGCTGATATTGGTGCTATAACTCATAAGAATGTGTGATCAAGATGCTTAGACTGATTTACCCGTTGACTGGGGAGAATGTTGCTACCCAAAGTGATTTAACAGCTAAAAATGCAAAACAGCTTCTCAACTGTGACATTTGTTTGTATTTACTTATTAATTATTATTAATAATAGTTAAGATTATGATGAACATGTTTCACTTTTTTGATACTATACACCGAAAGAAATTTTTGATTTTTAACATAGTTAACCAAAGAGAACAAAAAGGGGCCTTACTGATTAAAATATTTTTGTAGAGTCAACTTATTTTTAGTAATATAGATAGTCATGGGCTACAACTAACACACGGATTTCTTATTGAATAATCGGTTTTCTTTTTGATTAATTGTTTAGTCTAGAAAATGTCAATAAATAGTGAAAACTATTTTTTCATCAAAGCTTTCCAGAGCCCAAGGTAACATGTTTAGTTTGACCAATGGTCCAAAACACCCAAATATTAAACTAAACAATATATAAGCAAAAAACAAAACCTCACCTTTGATTTTCTGTTGTTAGTTTTGCTTTATAAATGACGTACAGAAAACAGATGGGTTTTTAATATAAAAGAAACTGATAGAAGTCTTATTTTTTTCTTTAACGCCTCTCATCTTAACCTCAATAAAAGTGAGATGCTAGTTTAACTCATAGACCGTTAATCAATCAATAATAGACAGTCTATGGTTTTACTGTCTTTTATTCTGGAACGCCAAAGTCCCATTTCCTTGCGTCGTGACGTAACTTCCCCTTGCGCGTACAATCCGGAAGCCGGTGCCTTGTTGTGATACTTAACGAAATCAATTCTGGGCGAAGTTCACTTGTAAAAGTGGGATAAAAACAAAACATTAAACAGATTTCGTGGGTGAGCATGGAGGTAAGAGTAGTTGGCATTAGAAACGTCTGACTTAATAAAAGAATCACCTTTGTGAACATATATAATGATCAATTATAACACACGATCTTTGGTTGTCACAAACACAACAATGATGGCCTTGTTGCGAGCGCGTCAACCGACCTGTTTAATTTATTATCCCTTTGTTAAATCGGTTAATGTAACTTTACATAATCTATTCAACCATTTAACTACGGTGTGAATAAAAGTAATTGATCTTGGTGTTGATTTATCAATCATGTAAAGTGTTTGAAGCTGTGAAAACAGTTCCAAACATTGCAGGCCACGTCTTTTAAACGGTTACTGGATCTATAGACATATGTAGAGATGTGTTCTTCTCCTGCGAAGTAGCCTACACTGTTTCAATTAGAAGGTTTCAATACAGTTTGGATCAAATTAGGATTACCACGTGACTGATGACGTACGGAACTTTAGACGTCACTGGTGTTCGGAAAGCACTGAACTCCTTTTGACTATTTGAACACTTTTCCTGCTAAACTATGTTACTCTGCTAAATAGAATAACTGAGAAACATATCTGTGTTGGCCTACACTAAACACATAAGGTAATTTGATGAACATAATATTCTAGTCACATCACCTTTTGATCCAAATGAATATGAATAGGCTATAACCATGAAATTTAAACACGTAAGCCCACAGTGACGGAGCCCAAACTACACCAATAAGGTACATTAGTTTTTGTGTAACATTGTGTAGGCTTTTTGTCTAATGGTTTAAATCAATCAAATAATCAATCAATGAACTAATGCACTTTAAAATGTACTTAAATTACTGTAAAATATTGCACAATACCATCTCCATTTAATGCATCACTTCTGATCACAGGTATTAGAGATATAATAACACACAGGCTTGCTGAAGTTGTATTACTTATGTGAGACTAAAACTATTAAAATCTAAGAGGTTAGGCTTCTGCCAGTCTGAATGGCTGTTAACGTCGTGCAAGCCACCAGATGTCGCTCTGTTTGAAGCCCCAAAGCCTCCAATCTGTTTTGGTCCAGATAGGAAGAAAGCCCCAAAGCTGTATGAAGCTTTATTATCACTATATGGCTCTCTGTTTCACTAATTGACTTAGTTTCAGCTTTGCACTAAACCGAACCGTTGGAAAGAGAAGCAGGTGATATATGCTGCCAGCTTTCGGCATTTAAAAGATAAAATACACAAAAAATGAAAATTAAATCTGTCAGATGCTTTTTAAAGCTACAATAATCATTTGTAGCAAAATTATATCATGCAGTCTATGAGCAGAACAAAGTGACAGATGGCTTCCTGTCCTGGCTTTCAAAATAAAATCAAGAAGCATAAAATGTCTAAATTAGCAGTTATGCGGTAAATGAGTTTGACCAAAACAGGATTTCAGATGCAGTTACTAATTTGGACATTTAAACAATATGTTGCCCACATTTTTTTGTTGTTGACTTAAATCCAAAATCAAGTTTTTTTTATTCAAATTTTGTTTAATGTGGGTATCAAAAGAGTTGTGAAACAGTTGTCATAAACAAAATTTGACATTTTACAACTGAAAAACCCCCGTCTTAAAACAAGTAACGCTGCAAGGAATAACCATGGATCGTATACAGCAAACTTCACTTGAAATTCAAAAACACCCACAACTACATAATTAAATATAGTAGCCTACAGTTGTGATAAGAAAAACAATTTAAAAACAAACTCAAACAAAACTCATTTTGAAGACTGGATTGTTTACGACCAAGGCTGGATCACTAACTGGGTTAAGCAAGCACCTGCCCCATGACCCCAGATCCCCAAAACATGAGCTCAACTGTAGTTTAGTAATTTGATTGCAGATGTTTTAGGGACTTTGCCCCACTCAAGTACACACAACCATATAAGGTGGGTTCTTGATGTTGTGTTTTGTAGAAGATCTCGGTTTTTTTATATTTTTGTTTTTTTAAAGTAGTTTTATACTCCTAAATAATATAGTAAGTATATTCCCAAATATGTATTTAATCAAATTAACCCATTTTAACTGACACACAGAAACCCCTTGTGTCATTTAGAGTAATTCCAGAATAGGAGGGCCAATACTTCCACGGTCCATGGAGAAGGGAAATAGGCGTTAAGGGTCCAATCTCCAACCCTTCATAAAGAACAACCTAACTGTGAGACATGCCTGTGGGCCTTATTCTTCTCTGGGCCAATAGTCAATCGGCTAGCTTAATGTTAAAAATAAGTGTGTGTGTGTGTGTGTGTGTGTGTGTGTGTGTGTGTGTGTGTGTGTGTGTGTTTGTGTGTTCCCCCAATAGGTGTATCAAGCCAGGCCATGTTTATGGCACGTATTTTGTCACTGTAATTTTGCCTTGTAGGTAGTTCATGTTTTTCAACAATATGTTTAAGTAAATCGTAAAAAAAAAGCTATACGTTTTTAATTTGAAACCGTCTCGCTCAACATCCGGCGTCGATCATGATCCGCTGCTCGGGATCCATTGAGCAACCTGGCCCGGGCCAACACGAAGCTAAACGGATTCGGTGGTCTGCCTCCCCTGTCAGACACCTTGAGACGATTATTGCAGTTTTCCAGATTTCTCGAGCACAACTAGCATAAAACGTCAGTCCGTTAAATTTCCCCGTGTCTGCAAGCTGCGGTGTTGGTAACAGGACCGGCAGACAGTCGGGCGCCAGGCTGGTCGTGTAGTCAGGAGCACCGCAGCCTTGCGTCAAAGCCAGCTAAAGCTAAACCGTGGTAGGGCAAGTCAGCAAGAAAGACGGGTAACAGCCACGTTACCTCCGGGTAGCTAGCCAGACAGCAGACAGGTTATTTTTGTCACGGTTGCTGGCGTACACACGCTCCGTTTTAGTCGCGTGAACTAGCCCGACATATGTGCAAAAGCTGTCAGTGCGGTCGGTTGAAATAACGTTACAGCTCATTTAGACCCGGCTTTTGGGACGTAGTATTTCCACTTACTAGCTATCTAAAACGACCACACATTTTGAAATATAGGTCAAATATAGGGGATTTCGGTTATTTGCGCAACATTTTGTTGAATTGTAAAGGGGCCTCATAGCACAACATATGAGGCCCAGTTGAAAAGATGGACCTGCATTTTTATTCGGATTTAACGGACGGTACTGGACCTCACGACGGTGATCCAGAGTTCTTGGATCCGCAGTCGTTCAATGGATTTGACACTGACAATAAGGTGACTCTATATTATGAATGGGAGTAGCCTATGGGACTCACGTCTTTCACTCACAAACGGTCACAGTGCTAACTATTTACATAGGCCTTGCATATTTAAAATAACAAAAGGCTGCCATTAAACCAAACCCATCTCAGGGTCTACATATATTACCTGTTTTCTGTTCCTGGTTTTGAGTATTCTAAGTCCTACTGCCTCACCGTTTCTTGTTGGATGGGAGTGTCACTGTGTGTTTTAATGTCCAGAAAAGGCAGATGAAGTCTGATTTTGGAGAATATCGGTGAAATTGTCTTCTTCCCTCTAAAGCAATGATAATTTTCCTAATATGTGCACCTGAATCTTTCAGTTCCCTGGAGGCAGTGACAACTACCTGACAATATCTGGGTCTGGCCATCCCTTCCTCTCCTCATCAGAGGTAGGCCTTTACATCTTAACTTATTTTGGCATTTAATTCCCTCGGACAGGATTGTGTTCAAATATTTGGGTTTTCCACCGTCACTTTGCCTAAAACCAAGACCACACACTCATGTATGGAATAAATCTTAAGAGTAAAAAGACAAAGGGTGCTAGTAAACATGGCTTTTGTTTAAGCATCTGTCTCCTAATTTTTTTGGGCTTGAGGCACCTTAAAACCAAGCTCTAACCACATTGGACCTCTTGTGACAGTTTGCATGTGTTGATGATTTGGGACTTGTTTATCCAAAGATGAAACAAGGTGGAAGGTGGGGGTGTTTTACCAACTGCCACTTTGCTCGTTTGAAAACCATGATGTCTCTCTCATGGGTGGGCCAAAATCTCTGGCCAGGCAAAGCAGAGAAAGGGGAGCTAACCTTGCCCCTTGTGACCTCATAAGGAGCACGATTCCAGATCGGCCCATATGAGCTTTCATTTTCACCTATCACCATTTCTAGCCACTGGGGGACCCAAGGGCGGCTGGAGGAATATACACTCACGGGCCACTTTATTAGGTACCCCATGCTAGTAACGGGTTGGACCCCCTTTTGCCTTCAGAACTGCCT
>NC_048425.1:4376928-4383118 GCF_013103735.1 Etheostoma cragini
GCTCGAACCAGTCTGGCCATTCTCCTCTGACCTCTGGCATCAACAAGGCATTTCCGCCCACAGAACTGCCGCTCACTTTAGTTTTTTCTTTTTCGGACCATTCTCTGTAAACCCTAGAGATGGTTGTGCGTGAAAATCCCAGTAGATTAGCAGTTTCTGAAATACTCAGACCAGCCCTTCTGGCACCAACAATCATGCCACGTTCAAAGTCACTCAAATCACCTTTCTTCCCCATACTGATGCTCGGTTTGAACTGCAGGAGATTCTCTTGACCATGTCTACATGCCTAAATGCACTGAGTTGCCGCCATGTGATTGGCTGCTTAGAAATTAAGTGTTAACGACCAGTTGGACAGGTGTACCTAATAAAGTGGCCGGTGAGTGTATATTAATGTTTAAAAAAACTCATAAAGTGAAATTTTCATGCCATGGGACCTTTAAATGGTCATGTATTAATTATAAATGGATGGTGAGATAAACTGAGTCAGGATTTGGACCGTCTGACACAACATTTTCCTTGGGGAAATCATATCTTGCATAATGTCTACAATTTCAACCAAAATGGAAAAAAAGATTCTCTATTATATATTTGTCAATATTTAGTTACATTTCAGTTTTTTTATATTTTCAGGCAATACACTACATTTATTTTTCTTGTGTCAGCCAGGAGTTTAGGAAATGAAGTCGCAATCTTTTTTTGTCCTGCGGTGCACTGAATATTTTTTTTTCAAGGCAGGGGGTTTAAAGCAATGGTTCTCAAAGTGGGGTACGGGGACTTTCAGGGTTCCTTGACGGCGTTCCACAGGGTCCCCAGTAAAAAGTGTAATATTTATTAATAATATAATTATTTTCACACTGTCAAGTAACACAATGACAGAATGTATGACTTATGTGGTCATGGCTTTCCTAAACTCTCTGTAATATAACATCTAAAAGCAAAAATCCAGATGTTAACGTGGTATCGTGACTTTGCATAAAAATACAAGCCCCTTTCTAAAGCCCCGTGGCATGTTATCACAAGGCCAGGCGAGAATAGGAAATAGGTAATAGGTTGGGTTTAGGAAAAGAAGAACGGGGTTGGGGTTAGAAAAACAACAAACGTAGAAAATAAACATTACATGTGCGACACGATTCTCACTCTCCTGGGTCCATCCTTCACCCCGGCCAACCTCCCTACCCAGATTTTCTACCTTTTATACAACTCGCTACTCTGTAAATTCAAACGCTATCGCAAGGTAATGTAAGTCAATGGAGGCCAAATGGCGTTCATAAACACGCTAAAAAGCAAGCATGCGTCTTGATAACACGCATATGTATTGGAGTGTCACGCAAACGCCACTTCATTAGGTGAGTCTGCAGATGGGGACTCTGGGACAAGATCTAATCCAATGTGGGTCTGTGGTCTAATTTGGGTCAGTTTGGGGGTCCTTGATGTCAAAAGTTTGAGAAGAACTAGTTTAAAGAGTCTGGAAATACCTTCAGCCCACCGGTAGTTTTTTTTAAAGATCACCAGGTATTTCAGGAAAAATGGATGCTTAGCTCTGTGACTTGAATGTAACAGTAGTACATTAGGTGCACAACCTGGGGCTAATCAGGCTCATGCACCACCGTTTTAAATCAGTGTTGACCATACGACAACCATCCCCAAACTCTATCATTTCTAACTTAATACTTAGCAGGTACAAATTATATTTTCTAGCATTTCAACCATGTTGATATTTTGTTTTTGTAATGTGTGAGTTGTACAAAAGAAGGCCTTTGTTCTGTATGTATGAACCATTTAATGAGTACATATAAAAACCACAAATATGACCCATGGCATTTTTAATTAACGTTTACTTACTGACAAACTCACATTTTTTAGTGTTCCACTAAACCCATTGAGCTCTTCAACCTCGCTGGATCTGCTGGTGGAGTATGAATTATTTATAAATACTTTATATTTCACTACCCCTTCTGCTTAAATTCAGACACCTTTTTATATTTTTTTAATATTTTTTTAAAATACTGCATATCTGACTCCTGACTCATCCTAGGATGGGGTGATGAAAGCACATCATTTACAGTTAGATTCAGGCTAATAAAAGGTGTATTTATACTTCTCTTAAATGTTGTTCTGTTATCAGAATAGACAGACATATTAGAAAAAGAGAAACAAATTTTGCCTCAGCAGTGGAGTGCATCAGAGGGATAGTAATTATAAAAAACGTAACAGCGAAACCTATCTACAAACAGGTTGGAGAGCTTTAAGCCGACATGGCATCATCAGTGTCATCCCCTACAGTGTCACATCACCAAGCCATACTCCTTATACCTAAATGCCAGCTATTCAGACCTGAAACTGTTCTGAAGTTGTGGTTTTCTGCACAAAGCTTCTCACTAATATTGCAGTCATCAGCATTCTCACTATCTGCTGCCTACTGTTCACCTTTCAGCACATTGTGCAGCTGCGAGGGATAGCACGCTTTGACCGTTTCAAACTTTAAAGCTGTTTTATTTTGTTTTTTTATGGTGCATGACTTAGGGGTCTGTGTCACGAAGCGAGTTCAACTTTTCGGAAAAGACTTCAACATTGCACTAGGCAATAGTTTTGGTTCAATACAACAATATTGGAGATTTTTTTTTAAATTAAATGTTTTTGTATTTTAGCAGCAGCAGAAAGCCAGAACCGAATACACTTTGATATCTGTTTATAAATCGCAAGTTATCGCGTTATTCAACACCCAACATGTTCCTCATTTAATGCAGCCCTAGTTTGGATCTGATCCTTTGAGGTTAAGCTTCATCAGAGGCCCTGCTGTTACAGTGGTGATCTCCCCCAGTTACAAGTGAGGTTGCTTTATGATGCCAAAAAACCTGAGTTATATCCAAAGTTAGCCTGCTAACCCTCTATTCTTGCTTTGTGACACAAACCCCCTGAACACTGCAGTTTTCCACACCTGACTCGATCACTCGTGACACACAGTATTTTAGAGATATTTCAGTATTATAATCTATGAAAATTAATCTTAAGGTATGTCTTTGGAATCATCTTTTGTCCAAAATAATAAATCTGTTCAGTGAAATTGTTGTTACTGACTCATCTTTTCCCACCTTTCTTGTGGCTCTCTTGCCTTTCTTTCCAAATGGTTGTTTACTCCTTGCTCCCTCCCAAATTCTCACAAACTTGTTTTCTCTTCCTTCCATTCTTCTCCTACTTTTCTCGTCTTCGCTTTCCACTTTTGCTGCCGTCCGCCATCTTCATTCCAGACATTTCACACTCCCAGCCTTGGCGATGAGGAGTTCGAAATACCTCCCATCTCCTTGGATCCGGACTCGGCCCTCACCGTCTCGGATGTGGTGTCCCATTTCGGGGAGCTGTCGGACACCGGCCCCTCTAACAGCGTGGTGGTACCCGGGAACGCTGTGGTCGAAGGGGACGACCCCTCGTTCGCCTCCACTTTCGTTAACGCCCCCTCCCAGGGACTGGAGCACCTCAGTCTGGGAGTCATCAACCAGTCAGGAGGAAGTGCTTTGTTGGGGTCGTCACTGGGAATGGTGAGGACTTTAAGTACAGGACATGTGAAACCGTCTTAACTTATCTCTGTATCAAACAGATTCTCTCACATGTTCTTTCCATCTCCAGGATCTCGGTCATCCCATCGGCTCTCAGTTCAGCAGCTCGTCTCCAGTGACCATCGACGTCCCGCTGGGCGACATGAGCCAGGGCCTGCTGGGATCCAACCAGCTGACCACTATCGACCAGTCAGAGCTCAGCGCGCAACTGGGGCTCGGCTTGGGAGGCGGGAACATATTGCAACACCCCCAGTCGCCTGATAACCCTCTGTCGGCCACGGCGTCGCCCACTAGCTCGCTCCAGGATGACGACATGGATGACTTTAGAAGAGTGAGTCTTAAAGGATGGGACAATGGGATTTAGATTCGCTGTTAATCAACACTATCGTGGAGTTTATCTGGAGATACATGGGGGGTGGTGGTGATGGCGCAGTGGATATAGCACATGCCTTTGGTGGGGGAGATCCAGGTTCAATTCCGACTGCAATACATCAGCCAAGGTGTCCCTGAGCAAGACACTTAGTTGCTCCAGAGATGTGCTGCCTCTGACATATATAACACTAACACACACGTGTGTGTGTGTGTGTGTGTGTGTGTGTGTGTGTGTGTGTGTGTGTGTGTGTGTGTGTGTGTGTGTGTGTGTGTGTGTGTGTGTGTGTGTGTGTGTGTGTGTGTGTGTGTGTGTGTGTGTGTGTGTGTGTGTGTGTGTGTGTGTGTGTGTGTGTGTGTGTGTGTGTGTGTGTGTGTGTGTGTATATATTACTAACAAACAGAGTGTAAATTGTAATTTCCCCACTGGGGATCAATAAACAGTATAAATTATTATGACTTTTCCGGCAAATTTCTGGAAGTTGTTCCTTATTAATTAGTAAGCAGGATTTAGAAAAAAAGAAGAAAAAATGTTTTGTGAATACTTTTTATTGGTCATTTTTCTCTTCCCCTCCAATTAGAGCGTCCTTGTGGAATCTCCGGTCTCTCTGGCTGTCATCTCCCTCGATCCCTCCCTGTCCGAGTCCCCACTCTCTGCATCCACCTCCACCATCTCTCCTGCTGTCGGGCGGAAAGGAGGAGCAGGAGGGAAGAAAGGGAAGAAGAAAAAAGACCCCAACGAACCTCAGAAACCTGTGTCGGCCTACGCTTTGTTCTTCAGGGACACGCAGGCAGCTATTAAGGGACAAAACCCCAACGCTACTTTTGGAGAAGTGTCTAAGATAGTGGCCTCCATGTGGGACAGCCTCGGGGAGGAGCAGAAACAGGTGAGAGGAAAAAGGAGGAAACATTTTGAAATTTTAGCAGTTTGTGATTATAGTTCATTCATTGATCCATCAGTCCATCTCTTGAGTTGTTGGCCTGGCTTTATGTTTACTGTATACAGTATGTTCCAGTGGATTGAGTTTAGCTTGAAGGAAATGTCTTTAATAGTATTTATTTCCCACTCGGCTGTATTACTAGCTGTCAGGGGTCTAATATAATGTGGTGAGATTGAAACACAACCCTCATTTCAATGCATAATTTTCCTTTTTTTCAGATTTACAAGAGGAAAAATGAAGCGTCAAAGAAGGATTACTTGAAGGCGCTGGCAGAGTACAGAGCCGGCCAGATTATTGAACAGATGTCCACAGTATGTACAGCAGTATGAAAATGCCCATGGGAATATTATGGTTTATCAGAGCGTCTTGCTGCCCGTTCCAGGGCCTGGGTCTTACTGCTGGTGTATGAGACTGTACACTGCATGCTTTATTAGATGGTTTGTAGTATGTCCCTTTTGTGGTGGCACGGGCTGTAAGGAGATTTAGGAAAATACATCATTGGACTTTTTTTTTGCCTATTCACTTTGTGGCTACATAGAGCTGTAAATAGCCAGTTTTTCTACAACATGTCTTTATGTTTAAGATTGTGACAAGTTTTCTGTTTGAGCGAGAACCCTGCTGTGTTGTGCCAAAGTGCACTCCTAAAAATTATAAATGGTTGGAAATGGCTTTATTAGGATGTGATTGTTTTTTAGGAGGTTGTCTGTCAATGTTACACTATTACTCATCGACAGTTTACCGAAGTTTCTACGTTTCCCATTTTTTCATGATCAATTAGACTGCCCAGCCTTTTTTAAATATATTAAAACACAGCCAGTAATTGAAGTAGGTGTGTGATGAGACGCTCGGCTCACGGGACGAGACATGAGATGAGAGATTTGAACACATTTTAAAGAAAACTTTTACTCAGAGAACCAAGGTTACAATCTAACCAAGAGTTTCAATGCAGCAGTAAACAAGGAAGTAGGCTGCTCTTGTATTGATTTATGACCATTTTGAGACGAGGGGAGAACAATTCTCTTTGTTTATTATCATTTAAAGTGAAGTTAGGTTTTGCTCTCTGCTTCCAAGTCATTTAAAAAAAGACAGAGAAAGAGAGTCAGCGGCCGTACCCTCTAATGTTCTAACGCTAGGTTTTACTGGCAGCTTTATACAATTGCAACTCTGCCACTGCTCTGCAAAAGTGAAATTAGAGTCAACTTGGCGAATGTGCAGGGGGATTTTCTATTCGAATTTAGAGGTCCAAGTCAGACTCATCGACAAAGCCAGATGTATTTATAAGACCAACCAGGTTAGGCTCCATCTACTGGCTGTTGCTCATCACACC
>NC_048425.1:4383218-4446305 GCF_013103735.1 Etheostoma cragini
CGCTGCAGCAGATGCAGAGCACTCCTTTTCTGCCCCGGCTGCAGCAGATGGTGCACGCCCAGGCCCCCCCCCCACTACAGGCCAAGCCACGAGCTGCTGTAGCAGCTGCCACAGCTCCACCTCCGCTGCAGATCAAGTTCATCCCATCACCGCGGCAGTCGGATTCAAGCGTGCCTATCATTGTGACGTCAGCCGGTGAAACACCAACGTCAGTGAGCTCCTCCGGTCTGACGGTACGGGTGGGCCAGTCGGCTGATGTGGTGACGGGAGGAGAGGAAGTGGCGGAGGCAGAGGAAGGGGTAAGCTCGCAAAAAACGACCCGTTGATGCTTGTATTTTAGCAACACAGGAAATGTAGCTTATTCAAATGTTTCATTCAGTATCTGCAACTTTGAAGTAGAGTTTCAGATAAATATCTGAATTGTCGATTTGTTTTTTGTGTTGTCTCTCAGATGGAGGTTGAGGTGAGCGTTGCTCCTGTCCCGAGTGTGACTCCCGCCGCCAGCCGTAACATTTGTGTGCGCGCCGGCTGCACCAAGCCCGCT
This sequence comes from Etheostoma cragini, assembly GCF_013103735.1. Taxonomy (NCBI): domain Eukaryota; kingdom Metazoa; phylum Chordata; class Actinopteri; order Perciformes; family Percidae; genus Etheostoma; species Etheostoma cragini. The sequence goes on from NC_048425.1 coordinate 4,383,763, forward strand.
GTGGAGAGCAAAGACTGGGACAAGGAGTACTGTAGCAATGAGTGTGTCGCCACACACTGCAGGTGCGTACATCAACAACATGCACACCATGTCTGGGTCCAAGAGTTTTGTAAATACAGAACTTAATTAAATAATTGGCTAGTGTGTCACTACAGTAGTTGAATGGGTTGGGGGACGTTTTGTGTTTAGCTGTGTTAAACAGAGAAGCTTGAAATGCCTCTAATAACTACGGCTGGGTACCAAAATGGAAACCAGCTTCTACGCAACCGGTAGGAACGCAAACTTCCGTTCCTCATTTCAGTTCCACTTAATGTGTCGACTGAAATATTTTCCCTCTGAGGTAATAATATATTACACTTTTCTGTGGTCTGCTGGTAAAATTGTGACATTTCTTTCCCCCTCTGGGCTGACCAAAACTGACATATTAACCATTTACTGCACCTGATTGCTAGTGAAGCTATAGGACAAGACTCTGTAGCCTGGTGGTGGGGAAATTGGGACATTCTCCCCAATTTGTCTATGCTGTAGATGTGTTTTTTTTTTTACATTTGTTACATCTTTCCAATTGTAAAAACTGTTTTTGTCTCACAAGATGGTAACTTGAATGACTTTGGGTTTGGGGTTGCTCGACTTTACATATAGCTTCAAAAAGTTGTAATGAACATTAGTCATTTATTTTATGATTTGACAAAAGATTCACTGGTGAATCTAAAAAGAAATATATGCACATTAGTTGATAATGTAATTCTGAAGATAATGATTGTTGTCTGCGTAATTATGGAGCTCATATTTCCCAACTAATGAAAAACTCCCAAAAGCACAATTAATCAAATTTTAATCACAATCCCAATTTTGACTTTCCACAATCAAATTTGTGTGATCCAGCAAATTTTTTAGATTTTTTTAAAGCATCATTTCATAGAACGCTCCAGGTTTTTTTGCATAGCCCATCTACCGATCTGTAAACCCCGGTCTGCTCATGTGCCAGTCAGAGTTTTTCGCGGCGGCCACGGCGAAGAACACAGAAGAAGTTATTGAATGCAACCAACTTCAGTTGGTTGAGTAACAGCGTGAGACGGAGCTGCTGGATCTGGGCGCGAGATGTGACCCATGGCCAAAATATCATCGTTCATAAAAATGCAGCTCAGTGACGATACAGACATTTCATACACACGACGTGTGTATCCGCCATTTGATCCGTGATGGACCCGTTCATAATGAGTCATCCGTCTCTCTGTAAGTAGTGTCCATCGCACTCGAAAAACTTAAAATCAACAAATAATCGTGACAATAATCATGAACACAATATTGATCAAGATAATCGTGATTATCATTTTGGCCATCATGCTGCAGCCCTAGTAGTTATTCAATAAAACAAAAGAAAAGATGGAGAGCTAGATAAATACTATGCTCATTATACTCTGAATATGATCAAAACAAGGGTAAGAGTTTAAACTGGCATACTTGTGTGCTTGTAAATGTACTTATACAAGTACGGGAATGTGCCTTTAAGTGCATATTGTCCAGACATTACATCCATGGACTGAAGAAGGATGTACTGTGTATATAAAACCCTTTTTGTTGTTGTTTCTCCCCCTCCTCCACAGAGATGTGTTCATGGCCTGGTGCGCCATCCGAGGGCAGAACTCCACCACTGTCACATAGGGAAAGGACACTTCTGATGTAGAAGGAGCGCTACACAGAGAGAAAAGGACAAAGACTGAAATGCAAATGAACATAGGAATGATTGAATGACCAGGCTCCGGTAGCGCCAGAATAATGGTTTGTTTTGTCATCTTGATGAGTACAAAGACAAGAGAGTCGCAGGTTTGAAGATTTAAAAAAAAATAAAAATAAAATCACTACAATGTACTTTTCTATGGTCGACGCGTTCACTCTGCAAAAGTGGCTCTCCAGCAGCGAAATAACTAAATTATTTGGAAATGCTGCAGTGGAAATGACATCTCACAATGAGGTCAAATGGATGAACACTCAAGAAAATGCAGAAGAAGAAACTTCCAAGGATCATCTATTGTGAATCTGAAATATAGACTTGATGAAAAAAGAAAGAAAAAGATCATTTTATATTGAATTATGTTTTTAATTGTTTTGAAAAGAAGAAAAAAGTGCAGGATGAAAATCATGAATCTTGAGTTAATTTTTATTAATTTATATAATTCCAAATGATGTGTGTACACTCTTCCCTTTACTGTTACATTGAAGATTGATTGATTCGAATGAAATCTTAAGAAGCCATTTTTGTTTACTTGTTCTTCGGTAAAGTGCGGGTGCTTTGGTGTGGAGAGGGTCAGTGGCTACTTTTGAGATTTAACGTACAAACAACAACTGGGCAAAGCACAAACAATCTTAAATGTAGTTTGGAGTTCTACAAGTGGCCAAAATGTTTTTAAGAAGCCATTTTGAGACATCTTGGTAATGAATCAGCCACCAGCCAGTCAGTTTTATAAGCCACTTTGGGGGGGAATGATCTACCATCATGCAAAGGTTTTTACTCAAACTTTCAGAACAGGTGCTAAAATTCAGGAAAAAAACGAACTCTATTGTTCTTTCTCCTCTCCTGCTATAATACCCCAACACATAAGAACTTTTCAAATACGTGGTGCAAATTTAGTTTTATGAAGAATAAATAGAATTTGTGGGCAAATTTGGTGAAAAGAATGTAATGAAATAAACAAACCAGCCCTGACAGCACTACTGTAAGGGAACAGGGAATACACCACATAAAGCTTTACTTTTTGCGTAACTGGATTTCATTTAAGAACATTGCTTTCAGGTCTGTTTTATGTTTAAGGAAGGGAATGTCTTTTTTTCCCCCAAAAAAGTTCCTATTTAAATGAAATTATGCTGTGATCTGGCCTGGTTTAATGTAGATATCCTGGAAATGTTTTTAATGGTGAAATAAAATATTTTATGTTTTATTATACATTTGGTGATGCACATTTTGGCCTAAGCTGCTGGAGTGGCATTTGTTTGATGAACTTGACAGGTGATACATTTTTCATATATATATATATATATATATATATATATATATATATATATATATAATCTGTTTAGGCACTGAATATAAAAAAATGTTTTTTTTATTTATTAAGATAAATACAAAAAAGATAAAGTACACCCAATACAGTGTACAGAACAAAAAGCAACAGTTTAACAATTATACATACATTTAGCAAGATTATAAATATACACTTTAGAATTTAAATTTATTAGATAGCAAATAGTTTATCAATAGACTTGACACTAAAGTTAAAATGTTTCAAACGTGTGATGTCATCACTGCACTTTCTATCGCGAGATTGACGTCAGTAGAAGTGTTTGATGACGATGGCGGGAAACCCACCGTGGCGGGAAAAAGCAGCGTGCTCCACACAAGACAGGGGGCGCTGCTATGCAGTGTAGCGCTGCAAATGACGTTAAAGTACGCCACAAATGATCAGATAAAATTACAAAGTTACCAAAAAAGGATAGATTGCACCCAGCATTGGGACCTATGTTTTTTCATTTTTTTGGTTCGAATCAAGCAAAAAGGTTGTATTAGGGTTCTTTATGGTTTAAAATAACGTTTGTTTATTGTAAAAGCTGATATGTTAAGACTCGGAGGGGGAGGGAGAGGAAACAGAAGCACAGGAGGAAGGAAAGGAGGAAGGAAAGGAGGAGGGGGACTGAGGACTTAATTATAACAGATTGGTGTGTGTGCGGTTGTGTTTGTGGCGAAAAGCCAAATTACATAATATTTTAATAATTTATCATATTTTAACCTAATTGCTTATTAAGATTTTTGCGTGGTTCGTTTTTACATGATTTCTCAGCGGAAAAGGAGTCTGTGGGGACATTATAAGAAAAGCAGCATCTCGTAGTGGTGCGTGGCTCTCAGCAGGCGTGGAAAGAGTGCGTTATTGTTAGTTGACACTGATCATCATCATCATCTGGCCTGCTAAGAAGCGAAGCCGGGAGCTGGAGTTTGCACCAGAGGACTCACCATGGCGGTAAACCTGGATAAGGAAGCGTACTACCGCCGGATCAAGAGACTGTACGGCAATTGGAAGGTAAAATTGGGCGAGACGAAACGTGTATTTGAGTTAAATCGTATGCTGTGGCTCTTGTTACGAGGTGAAAGTGGTATGTTGGAAGATACCGACCGCTAAGTTAGCCGCGTTTTTCTCCCGAGCGAGTTGACTGTTTTCGGCGAGAGCAGTTCTGTTTCCCTGCCTGCACCCAGCTCCGACAACTAGCTAGGCCTCAGTCTGCACGATTTGACTTGCTTTATTCCCCCCGCAACTCTTCTCCAGCTGGGCATGTTTGGAAGATGTTTCACCAGTCTTGTGTGAGACCAAACAGCCAAGCTAACTTATGTTAGCACACTTATCACCCCATTCACCACGTTTGCCACCAAGCTAAATTAATAGCCGAGCAGCTATATGTGCAATAGACCAGTGTGGTCTAATATGACGACTAAATCGCATTAAAGTGATCACAGAACCCACCCACCATCCAAGTGTGCTTGACATTTGGCTGCCAGACTGTTAAATCTCACTGTTGACTTGCATTTGTAACGTTTACACTATGCTAATGTTAGCTGGCTAATTAGCATCAGAATAACGCCAGCATCTCTGTAACGTGCAGGATTCCTGCAGCTTCTGGAAATTACTTGTTACTATCTGAAGTAGTTTGTTAAATAATTACTTTAGTTAACATTGTGGCTACTTTATAACTTATTAATCTCATGTTTAGAAGTTGTAACTTGAGGTTTCTTGGTGACTTGTCACTTGATATTACAGCACAATCACGCAGTCTGATGGTGCAGGTGTTGCCCTGAGTGTTATAAATCAACTTTCTGTGATGCTAACTCAACTAGCTAGCTGACTTCACTCACCAGGGTTATTCATGCAACAACTGAAACTAGCACTCTTTGTCTACCAGAGTGCATTACTGTGCGGCAGAACGGTTTTGAAATTAGTTTTTATGCATAACAAACAGTAAATGATGTATACTTATATTATGTTTCCCAGAAAGGAGAAGATGAGTTTGGCAAAGTCGATGCCATTGTGGTGTCTGTCGGAGTGGACGAGGAAATTGTGTACGCCAAATCCACAGCCATACAGGTAAGGGCTAACCCCAGCCAGAGCAGCATGAACAGGGCATCCATCGGGGATGGAGATGCATTCAGGCGCTGCATGCTATGATTTTTCATGCGTTATTACTACATTGTTATCTAGCTAACCATTTGTGGAAGCTGTGTGGGGACTTATTTGTATGACCATAAATTAGTGATGAGTTTCACTGTAGCTAAATAGAACTACACATGCATTTTAAAGGTTGTACAGGTTAATTACTCATAGTACATTTGTTTTGTGTATGTGTTTTGGTTCAAGTCCCTCAAATGAATTCCCCTTAACGCTTTTTTTCCCCCCCTCAGACATGGCTGTTTGGGTACGAGTTAACTGACACCATCATGGTGTTTTGCGACACCAAAATCATCTTCCTCGCCAGCAAGAAGAAGGTGGATTTCCTCAAACAGGTGGCTGTAACTAAAGGCAACGAGAATGCCAACGGGGTCCCGCCAATCACCCTGCTCACCAGAGAAAAGGTAACCTGTGTAAAGACAAGGAGGTAATGGCCGAATACTCAGGTTTTTTCTGTACAATGATCTACACACAATTTGAAGATATGCGGGTGTGATGATTTTTTTTTTGTGATTCAGGAGGTAGGTTCCTTTTAGTGAACTCTTCTTTTATGTAGGCCCTCATCAGAGTAAATCAAATTCTTCATTGCTATTTCTTGTTGTCTTGCAGAATGAAAGCAACAAGGCTAACTTTGACAAGATGATCGAGGCAATCAGAGGCAGCAAAGAGGGCAAGGTGGTGGGCGTCTTCAGCAAGGACAAATTCCCTGGAGAGTACATGAAGAGCTGGAACGACACGATCACCGCTGAGGGGCTGGAGAAGGTAAAACTCAATCCAAAATGTCACTTGAAATTGCTTTTTTATCTTTGTGGCTTTGTCAACACCTCGTCTTTTTCAACATTTCTTCCTGCTTGCAGGTAGACATCAGTGCCGTGGTTGCGTACACAATGGCGGTCAAGGAAGACGGAGAGCTGAGCCTGATGAAGAAGGCCGCAGCCATCACCAGCGAGGTTTACTCAAAGTTCTTCAAAGAGCGCGTCATGGAGATTGTTGATGCAGATGAGGTGAGGAGAAGGAACAATGGATTAATCAAAAGGTTGCAGTAACGCACCAATAAGGATGCCATTCGCTGTAAAGGGAAGTAGGGATTATTGTGTTTAAACTGTTTTGATGTTATTTTACCAGACATCACATTGTGATATTTTTCCGCCAGCTAACGACACAGTTGTGCTATTGGGGAAGAAAGTGTGAAGCAGGTTTTGACGGGTGTCTTGTTTCTGTGTGTCTAGTTACTTTGTTCTGTCATGGGCAAATTATATTTCTGTCCACCATTTTTAGAACTGTCCTTCAGAGAACTATCTTCAATTAAAACTAGATTGTGTGGGAGCCGAAAGCGACTTCATGTTGCATCTCTTAAACTCTGGAATCTATACTCTAATGTCCACGAAGGTTGTTTGAAATGGAAACGTGCCCTTTTTCTCATTTTTTCCCCTTTGTTAAAATACATGCATGTTTCATTACTTTCTTGCTTTTTTAAGAAAGCATCTTTAATGATCATGTGCAAAAGTCATAATAATATTGTATTCATGTCTATACAGGCATATTAAAAAAGTTCTATGTAAAGAAAATGTTATCAAATTGTTATCAGCAACCAGTACCTCTGCAATGATTTTCAAGTTTAATTTACTGCAACATTTCTTAATATTTGGGCACCTATATATTCACATCTTGTGCCCAAACCAACAGAAAGTGCGTCACAGTAAGCTGGCAGAGTCGGTGGAGAAGGCCATCGAGGAGAAAAAGTACCTGGGTGGGGCAGATCCTTCCACAGTGGAGATGTGTTATCCTCCTATTATCCAGAGCGGAGGGAACTACAGCCTCAAGTTCAGCGTCGTCAGGTAACTCAACTAACCTCACCTTAGCAGAGGCACGGTGACATGTCTTTTGTGGTTAAAAAAATAAATAATAATAATTAAATTAAAATGCCTCAAATTTTAACACACAATGGCTTGCTTTGTTTAAAGACTGTAGGCAGGGAAAAGGAGAGAGAGAAGTTCAAATCATGCGTTTTTATTTTCTCTGGTCATCATTTTAAATGACACTTTTTTTCTGTTCCAGTGACAAGAACCACATGCACTTTGGTGCCATCACGTGTGCCATGGGGATCCGCTACAAGTCGTACTGCTCCAACCTGGTGCGCACCCTCATGGTGGACCCCCCTCAGGAGATGCAGGACAATTACAACTTCCTGCTGCAGGTGGAGGAGGAGCTGCTCAAAGAGCTCAAACACGGTGGGTTCAGGAGCATGAGTGTGGGAGCTTTAGGTACACATATTTGAATTGTCATTATTCAGCTAAATACTCTTGAGTTATTACATAACTGTAGCAAAAAAATCACAACTTCTATGGGCGCGAATATGTTTTATTCAAAAGCATCAAACATTTTAGAAGCTTAAAAAACAGCAAGTGTTCTTGGTTTTTTGCTTGTAAAAAGACTAAAACGAGTAACAAGAAATTATGCTGATTTATTGTTTAGTACAACATAAATTAACTTATAGCCCTAGAATAAAGCATTATTGGCACTGTGGCCAAATAAAGGGAAATGTTGTGCAGTTTTGTGTGTAATGCTATTTTATAAACCTTAACTTTTGCCACAGGTGTAAAAATCTGCGACGCCTACAACGCTGTTCTGGAATACATGAAGAAAGAGAAATCGGAACTTGTAGCAAAGCTGACCAAAAACCTTGGGTGAGTGCACACAAATGCCATGTTCTTTTATTCACTTGCATTTACACATTTGACTCTTATTTTCATTTGTTCTTTTTAGCTTTGCAATGGGAATTGAGTTCAGAGAAGGCTCGTTGGTTTTGAACTCTAAAAACCAGTACAAACTGAAAAAAGGTGAGCGTTCAGCACATCCAGGCGTATATGTCTATTCTCAAAAACCCTTGAAATGGGTCAAAATACATTTTTAGAAATTGTATAATATCGACTCATGTATATAAGGTAATTAACCAAAGCTTGTGTGCGCCTCCTCCAGGCATGGTGCTGAGTATTAGTTTGGGTTTCGCTGACCTTGTGAATAAAGAGGCCAAGAAGGACGAGCAGAAAAAGTACGCCTTGTTTATCGGTGACACAATACAGATCAATGAGGTAAGATGCACGCACCCTACTGAGAAGCCACAAAGACACTTGAATGGAACTTCTTCTTTAGTTTGAGCTGTTCAGGGGTCTTGATTTATGTTAAAAAATAACCAGTTGAAACCTCATCAGTATTTTTGTATGATTGACACAAAAAAGTTGACCTCAAAATGTGTAAACCATCTTTTTGTTTCTGTAACAGGAAGACGCTGCCACGATACTCACACCAGTCAAGAAAAAGATAAAAAATGTGGGAATTTTCTTGAAGGTACGTGTCTTTCTGTCTTAACTATTCAAAGGTAACTGCAAAACCAAATGCAAATGAACTTTGACACTTAACTATACGTACTTGATTTATAGCCGCAAACATTTTTCTCGTTTTTGTTGTTGTTGTGCTACTCAGAATGACGATGAGGAAGATGAGGAGGAAGATGGGGACGATGCCGAGGAGCTGCTCGGGAAGGGAGCTCGGAGTGCCGCCCTGCTGGCAGACAGAACCAGAGTAAGTGTTGTTGTCTGCGTGGGGAAATATGTGACTGGTGATCAGTGTTTATTTGACACCTTTACCGAGCAGTAATAACTAAGTGTGTGAATGTTTTTGTACTCTACCAGCTACTTGGGAAGGTAAGTATTCAATGTTTTTGTCTAAAATCTCATCAGCTGAAAAATCCACTTACTTATGGGAAAAGTTGTCATACTCTTTAATTTTTTTGAGTGACTTGTTTTTTGTGTGTGTTTGATTTGTTTATTTCTGACCATCCAAAGCTGTGTAACACATGTCCGCACTCTGCATGTGTCATTTTTCTTCCCATCTTTTTTTGTATGGTGTTTGTGTGTGATCACTCAGTTGTGTTTTGTTGTTGAAACTCAGAATGAGATGACGGCGGAGGAGAAGAGGCGGGCCCACCAGAAGGAGTTGGCCAATCATTTGAACGAAGAAGCCAAGCGTCGTCTGACAGAGCAGAAAGGAGAGCAGCAGATTCAGAAGTGAGTGCAAATGCTTACAAGTCAGTCATTTTGTGCATGCCTTATACCTCAATTTCCTGAAAAAGGTCTACAGGCATGTTTCTGTCTGTAACCCGGCTCTCAGGAACAAGTGATATCTACCCTATCAAACATGGATGTTCCGTCTTGTCAGCTATTAGAACTACATGAGAAATGTACCTGAATTCCAATTCATCCAATGACAATTTGGACTTGGTATTATGTTGGTACCAAACATGCTCTTAATCCCCTTTTATGGAGGGATATTTTATTTTTAGAATTCAATTTTTAAGTAGCATGGCAGCAGCAATAATGATGCACAACAATATACTGTGTCTGATGCATGTAATGCTACAGGTTTGTTTTGACCAGATTTGGTCAGAGTTGTGAGTAGGCCTGCATGATTCGACGGGAAAAATATGAATCACACTTATTTTAGCTTAGAAATGATATTGTAATACTCTGCCATGATTATTTAATTTTTCTCACGAAGTGAAATGTTTATTACACACATAAACCATGACGAAACAAATTGGTAATACCAGGCAGATTTTTATTTTTTGGTACCTATAGGACATTGCTCATCACCTCAAGCCTGTAAACACAGAGGCTTCAATGAAGAGAAGGGAGAGCACCGCAGTGTTTGGGAGCGCTTTAAAACCTATTTTATAAAACTCACAGAAGAAAATAGTAGTGTTTGTGATTCAGTCTAAATAAAATAAATTCAGTTAAAATGAAATGAGAAAACAAGTCATTTAAAAAAGAAAAATTATTAATTCAAAAAATCAATTATTTAAAAATTAAATCATGAACAGGGTGAATTGTATAGCGATTTTTATAACGATTAATTGTGCAGGCCTGGTTTTAAGCTTACTTTTGGTTTAGATATCGGATGATAAAAAGAGCTGAAGTCCACTCCATTAATCCCTGGAGTTCCTCATGATGGTGAGGAATCGATTTCTCACGCCCATCCCTAAAATGTTGGAGTGGATCACTGGGTGGACACACAAATCATTTTTCACTTCCTAACATTGCGAGATAGGGCGTGGTCTTGGCCGAGGTCTCTGCTCTCCGAGTGCCCTTCTAGTTCTATGTAATGTATGTAACAATTATATACAACCTTTTTGATTTGTTATTTGCAATTTTAAGATGTGGTTTTTAGTTGTTTTCTTTGTATTGTTGTATGCGTGTGTTGTATGTCAGCTGGATACTTCAAATGAGGGGGAAAGAGTATATGTAGTGCTTCACATTGACACTGAATAAATAAACCTTAAAATGTGTTGGGAATGCAACATTGCAGTTTAGCTGTGTTTGCTTGTAGGTACAATTGTGTGATTTTTATTTTTAGGTTGTACATTAATAAAAAGGATTACAGTAAAAGATTTTTGTGAATCATTCTGTGTTTACACCACCACTGATGCATATCCTGGACTTGATCAATATTTCTTTAAATTGTATCTGCTCAAATATTCCTTAAAATATGCCCAGATACAGCAGTAGGTAATACAGACCCAAGGATTCCCACATGTAATGACGTTTCTAGTCATCAATTGAGTTCCACTTTCTCTTTTCATCTCTAGGGCCAGAAAATCCAACGTGTCCTATAAGAACGTCTCTCAGATGCCCAGAGAAAAGGACATTAGAGAAATGAAGATCTTCATCGACAAGAAGTACGAGACCGTCGTCATGCCCGTTTTTGGTATCGCCACACCGTTCCACATCGCCACCATCAAGGTACACTGAGGTTATCCTCAACTGTCCACCAGCTTTTTTTTAATTCCCCGACAATCTGTCATATTGGCTGATGGTTTTGACTCTTCTTGCCTGTGCAGAACATCAGTATGTCTGTAGAGGGAGACTACACCTACCTGAGGATCAACTTCTTCGTCCCCGGCAGCTCTCTAGGACGACAGGAGGGAAATATCTTCCCCAACCCAGATGCCACATTTGTTAAAGAAATGTGAGTCTATTAACTGTTTTTTAAAAGGATGAAGGAACGTTTTCTGAATTTAAAGTTAAGTTTGAATTGGCAACTTGATGGATGTAGAGACACTGAAATGTTTTCAAAATTTAGCCTCAACAGAAGTTACGTCTTTATCTTGTCGTCTATTGTTTGAATGGCATTTGACTGGCGATGGCACAGGACTGAAATCCAGTTCTAAATTGAGAAGGTTTTAAACTTGTCTCAAAAAGCATTTTCATAACCCCTTCGTATCATTCACACTACTTAAACTGCCTTTTTGGTGTTTTTCTTCAGCACGTACCGAGCGTCCAACCTGAAAGCTCCCGGCGACACGTCGGTGCCCTCCACCAACCTGCAGAACGCTTTCCGTATCATAAAGGAGGTACAGAAGCGCTACAAGACGCGAGAGGCCGAAGAGAAGGAGAAGGAGGGCATCGTCAAGCAGGACTCGCTGGTCATCAACCTCAACCGCAGCAACCCCAAGCTCAAAGACCTCTACATCAGACCCAACATTGCACAGAAGAGGATGCAGGGCTCACTGGAGGCCCATACTAATGGTGAGAAAGCTGTTATTGGGAGAAATATTCCTTTTAAAGTTCTAACAACGTGATGCCTCCATGCTCCATACTGTTTTTATATTAAAAAAAAAACTCCTCGCGCCGCGCAGGTTTTCGTTTCACATCGGTCCGCGGCGACAAAGTGGACATACTTTACAACAACATCAAACACGCCATCTTCCAGCCGTGTGACGGGGAAATGATCATTGTACTACACTTCCACCTCAAGGTAACTTCATCGTGTGTGTGTGTGTGTGTGTGTGTGTGTATAAATTGTATTCCATGTGGTATTAAAAATATCAGCTATAAAACTGAAAAGGCAACATCTCTGTTCTCTGCGTAGACTAACTAAATTATCTGATTAATGCAACGTTATCACACTTGGCCATTTTCCACCACAGAAAGACAGTTTTTTTTCTTTCTTTTTTTTTTGGGTTGAAAACACAATCTCAGTAGAGAGCTGCACGTTTTAATGTTTTGTGTGTGTTGCCATTATGTTCACTTTAATGTTGCAAAAAATGTTGATAATTTCCTTTTTTTAGTAACAAGTAATTTGTTTATAAGTAAATATCGTTATCATATTTTTTTCTCATATGGTGCAGCCCTAATCTATATCTTCTTCCAAAATGGCAAAACGGAACTAGTACAACTCTAAGATTGTTAAGGTTTTGTCCCATCACACTTTTCCTCCAGAACGCCATCATGTTCGGTAAGAGACGCCACACAGACGTCCAGTTCTACACGGAGGTCGGGGAGATCACCACGGACTTGGGCAAACACCAACACATGCACGACCGAGACGACCTGTACGCCGAGCAGATGGAGCGGGAGATGAGGCACAAGCTCAAGTCGGCCTTCAAGAACTTTATCGAGAAGGTGGAGACGTTGACTAAAGAGCAGCTGGAGTTCGAGGTGCCCTTCAGAGACCTTGGGTGAGTAAATCGGGTTGAGTGTGCTTTTTGAGCAACATGGCTGTAAATAAGAGAAATGGGGTCAAGGTGACGGGTTGTTTTGGCTCTGTTTGTAGGTTCCAGGGCGCCCCCTACAGGAGTACCTGTCTGCTACAACCCACGTCGGGTTCCCTCGTCAATACCACTGAATGGGTGAGTGAGTGGGCACACTTTGTATCAAACCTGCTCGTACTGCTACACAATTCACCTCATTAACCTTTAAAACCCTTTTGGATATCGTTTGGATACTGTGCACTGAATAAAGTCAAAAGGTGAATAGATACAGGACATCTTCTATACGGTTTGATCTTTTATCAACCTAATATGATCATCTGGGGGTTTGTGTTCAACATTTTTTAAGCTAACCCAAAACATTTGTCTTTGCCGTCTGTGTCTAGCCGCCGTTTGTGGTGACTCTGGACGAGGTGGAGTTGGTGCACTTTGAGCGCGTGCAGTTCCACCTGAAGAACTTCGACGTGGTCATCGTCTATAAGGACTACAGCAAGAAGGTCACCATGATCAACGCCGTGCCAGTCAACTCCCTCGACCCCATCAAGGAGTGGCTCAAGTAGGTTTTCTATAATCGACAAAGGCAAAAGTAAATGAAGTATCTTATTTGGATTGAAGGTCTTAAGTGACATTTAATTATTGACCGCTTCTTTACAATCCAGCCAGAACGTTGCACAGGCGGTTTCTGTGTATTAACATGTTTTCTCTCGCTCAGCTCGTGTGACATCAAGTACACAGAGGGAGTCCAGTCTCTGAACTGGACGAAGATCATGAAGACCATTGTCGATGATCCCGAGGGCTTCTTCGAGCAGGGAGGCTGGTCTTTCTTGGACCCAGAGAGCGAGGTACGTTCAGCACAGGGGACCAAAAAATGCAGTGGAAACAAATGGCTCAAAGTTTTGGGTAATTATCAATTTCTTACGCAGAAAGTAATGGCGCGTACCCGTTTTTCCCCTTGATTTTCCTTTTTAACACTTTTCTTTCTTTTCTGTTCATACCCTCTTTTTTTTTTTTAAATTAAATTTCTACATGTAACTTGTGTATTTTTTGTGATTGCGTCCCTCTGACTGTGTCTTGGTCTGGTTTCAGGGAAGTGGTGCCGAGGAAGATTCCGAGTCAGAAATGGAGGATGAAACGTTCAACCCATCTGCAAGTGAAGAGGAGGAGGAAGAGGAAGACAGTGATGAGGACTACAGCTCGGAGACGGAGGATTCTAGTACGATTTTTAGTTTTCTTTTTGCGACACCTGTGATGGACACACAACTTCAACCCTAGCTGAAACTCTTGTACTTTTGGGATGGATTGGCTACAGGGCGGTTCATAGTGACAGGTCTTCATTCAAATGAAAATGGCGTTAAATCAATGCTGGTAGAAACCTTCCCCGACACAATGTACACAAGTGAAATTTAAAAGTGAAATTCTTTCATTAGTTTTACTGTTTGCTGTGTTTTTGTAGATTACAGCGCGTCGGTTGGCAGCGAGGAGGAGAGCGGTAAAGACTGGGATGAGCTGGAGGAAGAAGCCAGGAGAGGTTTGTATCAAGAAGGCATTTTGTTGTTTATTCATTCGTGATTAAATATCCTTGCAACTTCACTGCATTATATTTGTTTTATGGTCTTCCAAACAAGAACATTTTAATTTAATAGCCTTACTGGGACGGGGTAATGATGCACACTTCTAGACAACCTTTTCTTCAAAAGGCGTTCATGGTGTTGCACTGTGTTCACATGAAAAGTGATGAAAATAGTTATGTAAAGAATATAAAGAGTTTCTAAGTTATAAAAATGTCGGATGTGTCGATGTCGAACAATCTGCTGCACCAGTCCAGTTTCAAGGTGCGGATTAACTGGTTTTAAAAAACATGAAGTCTGTGACATGTTGGATTCAGCATGAATAATATTCATTTCAAAACTCTACTTATGGCAGAACTTCCTTTTTGTATTCTTACCTGAGCCTTATGATGAGACAGAGTACTACGTCTGACAATCAGTACAAATATAAGATTGTGTCCTTTTTTTGTTCCATCCTTAAAATCTTAATCAAACCGAAAACCATTCAACATATGTTGCGTATATTTATTTATTTTATATTTTGTACTATACTGTCGTGCAAAGCGAAAAGACGTAACTCAATTTAGAATTTTTGAATTTTTTGAAAATTAGTCATTTTTCAAACATTAAAGATTTGTTTTATCATGTGGTCAAATGTATTGTTTTTGGGAAGAAAAGAAAATTGTCTTTTGCCGTAGAGAAGTCAAGGCAGAATACTGTAACATCGGTTACGGTTCTATGACTTTGTTTCACAGCGATTCAGAATGCTCAAAATTGAGTTAAGGTATTCTGTTGAAGTTACTCTTTGCCGTGCGGGAGTTACAGTCTTACGATCTCACAGACCGCTTGGGGAGAGTGAAACTAGAAAAAGACGTTCAAATGTGGTGTTAGGATAGCTACAATAAATCATAAGCTGCTGTTATTTAAAAGATTTTCAATGTAATGGCTCAATATCTAAATGATTTTGACAGTGTGTATGAGGATGTTAAAATTGCATGGCTGTCCACATGTCTAAGTTTCAGTATTGCGGATCTAACGTCAAGTCACACTAGACCCAACACCCATGTAAACCAGACTTAATGCCATGCAGCTTCAAGCACAATTCGTGTGGATACAAGCGTTCTGAAGCACATGCATGTACGCGCGCACTCGAAGCAGGTGTGCGATTGAGAAAGATATCGCTACGCTTGTTACTGCAAGTAGGTTACAATAAAACCTAAAAGTAAATGCGTAGCCTATCGACATCCACTCACCCGTCTACAGGCATACACAGTCTGATCTGTCTGGGCAGTCCATTCTCGTCCACCGCGCTGTTCACACAAACACAGCTCTACTCTAAATAGCGAATTTTGACAAACTAGCAAAAGCTGTCTGTTTGTAGTGCTACTGTTTTATCTTAGTTGGCCCCAAATCTTGGAATATGGATATACTCTTGTAAATGTAACAACTGGCTAAACTAACCATCCTCAGCTGGAGCATTTATGGATGTATTACAAGACCAAAACAAACCAACGTGACTGTTTAATATGCACGTGAATTACCCCATCTTTATGTTAAAGTCTTCTTTGTTAAATATGATGCTGGTTGCATTCTGACTCAAAATGTAATTGCTGAGCCCTGACCTAGAACTAGTAAAAATGATGTACATTTGCACAATGACGTCAAGTTTGAGTTTAAGACTTTTATGTAGATAAATAACTTAATAAAAAAGTATTGGCACATTTTTTATATTCTGCCTATGACTCGTTTTGGCTAGACAACAAGTTTTTCTCAGTTCTACACTCTGGCGAGTTATATTCTTTTGGCTTTGTAGGGCAGGATAGACCCACGGGTTTTTGAGATTTAGTTTATTGTAGTCCTCCTGTTTTTTTTGGTCGCGTGATTTGTATGTGTGGATAATCCTTATTTGTTCCACCTAATAAGAGCTGGGTTGTGCCATATACAGTATTTGCATGAGTGACAGGATGTCCTTTTTAATAGTACTTTAATAAAGTCATAAAGGGCACTGCGGTAAGTACTGGAAATGTGCCACTAGTAGATGCTTTGGTACTCCAAAAACTGTAAGTGTGGGTATTGGGATATACTGTACATGAAGTTTTATCTTATTAATGTCTTCTAGAAAAGTTTTAAGTTGCACAGAATCACGTGTGATGCAAAACTTAACAATTTACCAACCTGTCCTGGGCTGATATAAAAATGTTAACTATTGCATTGGGAGTACGTAGGAATGCTGGTACCATGTAAACAGGGTCTGCGAAAGATGGTTGAGGTAATTATATCCTGGGGTCAGAGGGGAAAGAAGTGGTAGTGTCCTCTGAATTTTCTTTTTTTAAATGTTACCTATGTAATTTGTCTTTTAGCTGACAAAGAGAGCCACTATGAGGACGAGGACACCGCAGCCGTCAACAACAGCAGCAGCAGCAACAACAAGAAGAGAAAGGTCCGGCCGTCAGCCTCCCGCAGCGGTCCCAGCAAGAAGAAGCGACGGTCCTAAATGTTTCTAACACACACACATACTGCCAAACCTAGTTGACCCTTCCTTCCCCAACTTGCTCTTTTGACTCAAACACTTAACACACACGCTCAGACACATGATGTGTATATAGACTTAGACGCCCCTTGTTTTCATGTTGGTCAGTGAAGTGTCATGTTGAAATGGTCAACAACCAGCATGACAGTCTCACACTTCATTAGTTTGATTTTATTTTTCCCTCTTCATTCCTTCCTCATTCTTTTGTTCCCCCTCCCATTTCCATCCATCCATCAGGGTTTCATGTTTGTGTGTCTGTGTGTGTGCATGTGTTGAAATGGGTTTTAATTGCAAGCATTGTTTATTTTCTGTTTAAAAAGACAAGTTTCTTCTTATGGATAATAAAAGAAAAGGCTTGACGTATCCTCTGCCAAGTGTTTTTATATATAAACTGAGAAACTCCCTTCTCCATCTCGTCTGTTTTCTTCAGTGTTTAAGTTGTAGTAATATGAGTGAGCGTATTTGTAGAGGGGTGCAGATACATTTTCAGATTTTTTTTTTTTAAAACTGGGTTTGTAAACTTGTGCACTCATACACAGCATCACCCTCTCCCTTCTCTCTGTTCCCTTATTTTGTTTCTCAGTAGATTTGTTGTTGTACTGTTCATTCTAAAAAATTTTTTTTTTTTTTTTTGTAATAAAATTAAAAGGAACTGTAGTTTGATTTGAATGTTCTGTTTCTTCTCGAAGCTCCAAGATATTTCTGTCTGCACGGTCAGAAACTTTATTCTTGGGTATATAATGTTACCGTACCCGTTTCAAACCCACCTCGACAGGAACGTAGATCAACCAAAACAACTTGGTGGAAGGGCCACGCAGCACCATTTTTTTTTTTTTTTTTTTTTTTTTTTTTCCCTTGCTGAAAATGCGTGTGAGAAAATATTGGCTCAGACGCTTCCTTCTGTGTATTGATGCAGTTCCTTGATGAAACTGCTCACAATCAGGTCTGTGGATTATCTTGAGTAACCATGATCTCTAAAAAGAAACATTGCTATTCTTACAGCGTGCCCTCTAGTTCATTATATTCAAGAAAAGGCAGACGTCTTTACAGCTGTTATCTCCTAACACTGGGCAACGTGCACCAACAATCTGGAGGGATGAATAGCAACTTCAGCTAAGTGGAAAAATACATTTATTTTTGATTTTATGAAGAACAAAACATTTCAGTGGCGGCAAGCTTTAAGTTTTTCCTGATCTTGACCAACAAACTTGTGTCAAGTGACGGAGAAAGCACATCCTAAGGAAAAGAAAGTTGTCTGGTGAGAAGGTCCTGAGCCCTACTACAGGCAAGAGACCATTATGTAATATTTTGCTTTAACTTTAATTGTAACAAAATGTATTTCTGTTCTTTTTGCTTTGATTATTTAAACATTTGGATCTATCTGCAAAGCATTCCTAGCACATCTATTTCTCAATCCATGCTGTTTTAAGAGACTTCATATTATCAGCAAATAAAGAATATTGTGGAGTACTGATAGAGAGTGTGATAGTTTACAGTATAGCTTGGAAAGACGTGTGATTTTTTTTTGGACATTTAAACAAGTGGCATTTTTTAATCTATTTTTGGAAAAGTAGCAATACATAAGTAAAAATACATGTAGAAGTACAGAAGTATCATAATGCACATGTAAAGGTACTAAAAATGCAGAAAAACAGTGTGATTACTACTAATGCACACAGTACATGTTTAAGTAGAATTGTATTTTTATGTTTTAAAAACATGTATTTTAGTTGTCCACTCTAATAATACATATTTTATGGTGAGTCATGGTTTTTATCTGTAAACATTTGATGTGCAAAGCAACTATATCTGTCTTAGACTAGTGGAGTAAAAAACAATGTTTCCCTCTCAAGTTTAGTCTTGTAAAGTAGAAGGAACATTCTTCAAATACATTGCCTCATATTGTGCTTAATTACTGTAATTTAAGTAAATGGACCCACATACCCTCACTGCATGGGGCCTTGTACACCTATGGGAATTAGATTTGAAAATGTGTTCCCTTTTTATACACTTAGTGTCTGATAAATGTTTACATTTGTGTTGCAGGAAAACCAAAGTGTGCAGAAAGCTGACAAGACATGAAGGGCAGCCTGTCTGTCCTCGTGTTCCTCACAGGTAAATTGTATCTTGTTTAACATATAGTTTACAATTCTTTTGACTTGCAGAACCAGCAGGACAACATCTGTTAGTATGACCTTTTAGGTAGAGAAGGGAGAGAATCAGTGGTTCATAACCTTTTTGAGAAACAGCACCCTGACCATAACAATTTCTACCTTTAGGTTGTAGCCTAATCATGGACATGAGTTTAGCATTTATTAACAGTAAAGTGATTAGTTCTTGCTTGTTAGTTGCAGCCTTATAAGATGCTCCACATGACTTTCTTGTAGTAGTTAAGGACATCTTATGGCTTCATGTCTTCTGTATTTCCACTGTGCTCAATTTTACAATTTGCCTTGTCTTTCTGTAAGTGAAATACAAAAGTTTCAGTGAAATTTAAAGTTTAGAAAATAAAAAATCTAATTTGCTTTCTTGCAGTTAGCTAAATTAGATATTAATGCAACACTCCCACCTGTAGGGTAACGTTAAATATGTGGCAGCTAGCTTAGAGTGGCATATATAGAGTGCAACCGGCTAGCCTGGCTCTGTTGTGTTTTGGTAAGATAAGAAAGTTAAGCAAAGAAAGTTTGCTTAACATTGTGGGAACGTTCCCCTAACACTCCCCTAATGTTGAGACCGGTCCCCGTTAGTGTATTTTGTTGCATCATTTATTTCATAATGGAGGCATTCTGCCAAATCATTTACTAAAACTACATAAGTAGAGGTTATAGTGCAGGTAGGCACCTGTACAGTGTTTTCTCAAAATGTTAAACTCTTTGGATTTTCATTCTGCCAAACTATCACTCATACGTTTAGATGAATGCATTTCAGGTTAATTTGGGTTTCTTACACATGCAAAAATCATTCGACCAATTATTTGTACAGTTTTTTAAGAGTGTGTGTCAAAAGCTTCCAGGTATGAATGCGTGAACGTGACAGGTCGTAGGTGCAAATAAAAATGTGTTACTGACTTACCTGGATAAATAAAGGTTAAAAAAAAGTCTGTTTAAAAAGTGAAGTGAGTCATGTTTACTGACAGCATGACGGAAGGCTTGATTATGGGTCAAACAAAGCATTAAATAAAGCAATGCTCTAGCTTTCTTATCATAACGCGTCAGCTGATGGTCACAGCCTTCAACAAAACATGATAGTTTCATATCATTCACATCATATGACCTCTTCCGAATGATATTGAAGTTGAAATACATCTTACAACTTCAGAGGGGAAATGAGGGGAAATGAATGATAAACTGGATTGCTTTTTTGGGTCTCATCTGACCAGCTTTAAGGACATATTTTCACTCAACTCTTTAATTCATGTTGGAAAGGTTTTATCTCTGTGGTTGCTGGTCAAAAGAGCTCCGGTGGCAGTAAAGATGCATTTAGTTTGATTTAATCAGGTCAACCTACCTTTGTGAAGTAAATCACCTTTTGTTTAGTTTGCCCAACCATTCAGACAACATGACATGCATTCATTGAACATTTGCAATCAAAAGTAGAATCAGTAGAATCCTGGTTAAAATCAAAAATCAAATTTTAGTAACCATTAGTTAACCAACAACTTTTATTGTGGAGGTTTGGAAAGTCACCTGCCACATGAGATCAGTCCTGGTATTGTCTGATAATACAAGGAAATAAAAAAAGATGGTGTGCGTGAGTGCACTAGTTTTACGAGGTACTGTACAGCTATAAATATGCGACCCAAAGACAAAATGTTAGCCACTCAACAGCTCTTCCCTGGCAACAAGAGATCAACAGCTAAATCAGGTAAAGTTTTTTTTTAACAAAATGTTTATGCTTATTATACTTTTAAGAAATGTAGCTAATTGATAAAATCAATGAGCAATAAGTAGTAGATGTTATTTGGTGTTCAAGTTTTAAACATGAGTACTTACAGTACTAAACATAAACAGCCAGCATAGAGAAAGACTTCAACGCAACAGAAATTTGGATTTGAAACAGATTTGGATTATGCGTCAACTTCCAGATGACCACTAAGAAGGCAAAACAAATGTCCTTTACTATTGTGGAAAGACAGGAGTAAAAACATGATGGTGACGCTCAATCTGCATTATTTGCAATATCACGTCTTCACACATGTTTCTTCATTAATGTGCCAGTTATAACTTTAAATTACTGTGTCCAGCTATGTATTTTTTCTAATGTCAATGTCTGATCTAATACTTTTACTTTCAAATTTTTTTTATGTAGAGAAAAGTCCCCAAGAAGTTTGGTAAATGTAAGGGACCGTTAGGTATTTACGGAAGAGTAAAATAGGGTTTGCAGATTGGGATAGCAAATTGGTCTGACCCATACAAGTTTTCTGGAGGGCAGGACAAAATTGTTGGAGAGGATCATGCTTTTTTTCTGAATCATTTTGGAGGGTCACAGAAAAATGGATCGCTGGCGATAGGAGTGTTCGAATCTATTTTGACAAAACATCCCAAAACTCCTCCAGTGGTATTTAAATAAGTAAATAATCCATTCCCTCTGGATAATGTTTTTTTACCAGCCTAATAAATGTTATTTATTGTATCTGATAGATTGCAAAATGTGGATATTTTACGTATAGGAAATGTATTTGTTTTTCCCCTCACAATGTCTACTTGTACAGTAACTAAAGTATGAGATGGTTATTGGGAAGTTCTCAAGGCACTTGGTTCAGCTAAGGGAAAGGTCATGTTGTTGGTTAAATATTGAAAAGGTCTGCAGGGACTTCGTGTACGAAGCCTGACATGTTCACTTTCCTAACATTTAATTGAAACCACGTTTTTCCCAGCCCTTAACCCAAGTACTTTTTCTGCAAACTATCAGTCTCAGGGTGTCCTGTGCTTGTATGCCCACCATCCACCACGGCCACCTTCGTACACAATGAACACAATCCAGGCAGCAGCTACGCCTCTACCCCAACGGGTTTGGGGAAACAAAGTGTGTACTGGGTGCTCTTTGAGTGATAACATTAAATTAACACCATTGTTTTTCTTCCAACAGTACTAAGGACTAACAAAACAAGTAACACCACCTCATCATGGAGAACAACACCTTTCTTGTCAGGGTCTCGCACTATGGTTGGGAATCAGGTCTCCTCATGACAGCAGGTGTTGCAGGAGACTCTTATTTAGCTGCTGGACTTCTCCTAGGTTCCGTCTTGCTGGGGCTCGTCAGCTACGTCTCGGCCTTCTGGTCCCAACACAAGAGGCTGAAAGAAGCCATCAACTCACAACAGCATGACAGACTCAGGGGTGCTATAAGCAGCTACCGCCGAATTTATGCCATTCTCATTACAGATGTTGTGAATGCAATATCATCAATACTTTCGGCGATTCAATTCATAGTGTCAGCCCCCAGCCCTGGAGTCGACTACACTGTCATCTCTAGCCTTTGGTTCCTGTTCAGAGGCTATGGATTGATTTACCATCTCCTTATTGCCTTGATGTGCCTCCGTGTTCCATCCCATCCACAACAGGGAGCTAATCAGAACTTTGTTTACATGTTGGTGGTTCAGTTAATGGTATTTTTGTTTGGCCCTTTTTATTTCTTTTTCAGCCGGGTGGCAATATTTGGGCTGGGAGCTATTACCATTGGATTGGCTCTGGCCATTATTGCAAAGTGTACACTCTTCCCTTCTGTTGCTGCTCAAAAGAAACCGATTGTGTTTGTCGCCATGTTCACATTCCTAATTGTCTACGCCCCCTCTTTTATTCTCCAGTGCCTCATGATCAGCAGGTCCACAGCCCACCACGGGGAGCCAACTGATAAGTATTTCACAATTTATGTAAAGGTTCTGCTTGGCACAAACTTTCAACTCTTGATGAATGGACTCCTGTGTTATTTTATCCTGAAGTTGCATATTGAAGGGGGAGAACAACAACAGCGAGAACAGGAGCAGCAGCAACACCAGGGTTTTGAAAACTCAAACTATAACTATGAAAATTCTGCAAATGCAACCATGCAATTGTAATAACTTTGCACCATAACAATCGCAAAGATAGATCATTTGCTAAAGGACAGTAGTCCTGTTAACAACATTTACACTTTCTTTTTATATAGGAATTTGGTTTGTCAATAAAAATGCTTGACTGCTTAACATTCCTAGGGAACATTTTCATAGAAAACATCATAATTATGAAAAACATAATCAATTTTTGATTCTTAATGTTGTACAATCTCCTTACACTGCTTTTCATTGGTATATAACCCACATAATCACGAGCCAGGACGTGCATGCCTGCCTCAAGGAAGTCGGACAAAGTCTGGTAGGGAGGGATGGGTCAAACAAACACAGGACTTTCACCTTTTACTTTTGTTAAGTAACTTACATACTTTTAGCAATGCCAGGTACATAAGTTACGTAACAACCATGATCTTCTCCCGAACCTAACCACTTAGTTTTGTTGCCTAAACAGGTCTGGCACTGCAGGGGTTTGCCCAGTCTCACTGGTTTCTCGTGTTTAATGAAAAATGTTGTACATGGATATGGGTGGACTCATAATAGGCTACAGTGTCCATTTTCACTATAATAAAGGAACATGTCACCCGGTATGTGATTTAATGATTTTGGAGAACAATCATCAATCATCGCAGAGATGAATAATATGTATTCGGCTTTAGCTACAGAGGCAATACTATTCTTAGTATCAATTCATTTTTGCTTTTTGTCTTTCTAACTATATAGAAAAATATAGAATATCACCAGCCTTATCCTTAAACTCACACTTAGGGATTATTTGTTATATTCTGAGGAGAATAATGTTATTGTAAATGGTTTAATTTCTCTGTCATAAATTGAGGCGCTATGCACAAAACAAACAAGCAGCTGGTCTTGTCAAAACAAGGTTTTGACTTGCACCCCCCACGCAGACAAACATGAACTAACAGTTACCATATGGCATGTAAAGACACATTGCAGTGGTCTAATGCAAACCAAAACATACACATGCAGGAACATATTTATCTCTCACACACAAACAAACAAACACATTTGTATTGTATTAGTCGCTAACCATCACATCTACTGTAGATGCCTAATTCCAACACTAAACTTCACCTGAAAATGTCTGTCCTCAACCCTAAAACCAAGTCCTTTGAAGAATTAGGGACTGGCCAAAACGTCCTTATTCTCAAGATCTACGACTCACATTGGTCCTCACAAAGATACAAGAGCACACCTCTGGACGCCCCACTAACATAAACAAATGAACAATTTAGTATCCAAACTCAGCGTAGTTTGAGAACTGTGAAGATGCAAACAGAGGAGGTTGGACCATGTTCACAGCAGTACCATCCCCTTTGTGAACTTGTATTTGTTGTTTATTTGTGGAAACATTCCAGGTCATGGAAGGAGGTTGGAAGAAACTGATTTTCTTTGATTTGTACTCATCTTTCATCAACTTTGATCAAAATAGTAAAGTAGTAAAAAATGTTGATTTAATCAAAACATTTGGAATGTCGCGGTGTGTTGGCTTTTTGTTCTCTTAACTAAGTCTTGATATTTGCTATAATATTCCACCACATAACCACAAGTTGTACATTCTTTGTTGATTCTTATGGTCATTGATGCTATTGTTATTGTATGGATAAGAAAACAGAAAAGGATGTTGCTTGTACGAACAAATGTGGTCTGTACCCAAGGTTGATCTGCAATAAACACACATGATCTATGAAATATTATATATGCTGTTCATGACTTTTCCAAAGTGATGTCCTGAAGTGTTGTGCCTGGTTTAATGCAAAGATATTCAGTTTGCGAAGATATATACAGTAAAGAAATGCTTGAAAAAAAAGACTAAAATGTACAATTGCTTATCAAGTGGCTATAACTGGTTGAGAGACATCACTAAATATCCTGAAACCCACTCATATACCAGAAGGAGGCGCCATTTAGAAAACCTCAAACTCCCTTTCCCCTAAATCACAAACTCAATTCACTTAAAAGAAAGAAATCCAAATATTTTAACTGTATCTAAATATTTTTTCTCCAACTAACTGATCCCGCTCTCCATTTTGTTTCTTTTCTAACAGACAAAACTGAAGTGATCCCGACTCTCCCACCATCATCCCAGGGAAACGGTGCCGTATGAGCCCTGAAACCTGAGTTTGGGTTAGTTCACATCCACACATCACCCTCTTTAACACTCTAACACTGGTGAAAGATCAGCAGTATGTAGATGAATTGATAAAAGTATTTATTATGAAGACACAATGAGCCACATGATGACTTTGTAAGCAACATTTTATATTTTATGAGCCCCCAATATAGTTTCTGCTAAGTGACAGCTATCTTTCTGCATCCCAGTAAAAAGTACAATATTTTCCTACTAACTGTTATGTATAAGTATAATTAGTTACATCTTCTGAACACAGCTGTGCAGAGAAAGGTTTAAGTCCTAAATCACCTGCAATGGTTCTTTTTGTGTTTTTGTTCGCCTTTTCCAAATGATCCACCATGCACTTTATTAGATTCCCTGAAATTAAAAAAAGAATGGTATGTGAAGCAGTATCCTGACAATGTAGTATGTATCAGAAATAATTTCTTTGTCATCATGTGTATAGTAAAACTTGTATTAACAAAGTATATTGTTAAACAATTCTGCTATTCATTTGGAAACACCATGTAATCTATAAAGACATAACAACAGCGAATGTAAAACACTGAGACGTTTTATTGCTCTTCTTTTGCAAGTTTTCACCACGTTCATGTTTACCCAATACTTTTTTTCTGTGGGTCACTGAAACCTTCACAGATCATCATACAGCTGCATGAAAATCCTTTTCTATGCTGTTATGTCTGTTCAGTTTAACCAAAATTAATAAACTGCTTTAAGAACACACACACAGCTGAGTGTCTTGGTTGAACAAGTTAAAGTGCCCACCCATTTATTTGCTTAAATTAATTTGACGTACAATTTGGTTAAACAAATTGATGAACCAAATGTGAGCCTCCAAGCATAAAAGTCAATTTGAAGGACACTAGCTGAAGACAAATCCTACTCAACTTTCAGTTATTTAGTTATTTTTTAAACAGTTTGACACCTACGTCTACAAACTAAAACTTAATGGACCGTTGTAAAACAATTTAAGAGATTGAGTTAAAAAAAAATTGTAACATTAAAATGGTGAAATCAGCTCTCATCAGTTACATTTTTGTAAATAAAAAAGTATGACATATTTCAAAACGAATTACACATTGTAATATTTAAAAGAAACAGCTTTAAGGATAAAGTATGTGTCAATATTCAGTGTTCTTTTCTAGTTTTCATTTTAATAATTAATACAATTATTTCAATACATATATGTACATTAATCAATTTAAGGACCAAACGTGCACATGTTTGGACACAATAACCACGTTAAATATGTTGTTTATGTACAATTCTTTTGATTCAAACAGTTTATTTGACATGTTAATCACGGAAGACAGGATATTAAGGATACTTCTTTATATGATGCAATATTTAGTATTTTTTGTTGGAGACATTTTATGAGAATTTGTAATATGATTAAAAGAATAAACAGATTCTGCATTAAATCAAATAAAAACGTGACTTTTTGTTTTTCTTTATTAACAGATTGAAGTTAGATGGGTTCGTATTGCAAGTCTCTGGGAATCATTTTTTTAATTGTTTTTTTAAAAAGGGTTTTAAAACTACAGTTACTGCATGGTTGGAAACTTAGTCCTTGACATTGTTTCAAATCTCCCGTTAGCTTTTAGCTCGGACTTGATGTAAGACCCTATAAAATCTGTTTTTAGCCCTTTTTTTAACTCTCAGTATAGAGGTGGGGATGTATTTCTCAGCCTAATTCAATCAATTTGAACAGATTTGACACTGCAAGACAAGCTGAAGCTCCCTACAGACAACACTACTATTTTATTTTGAAGGGGCTCATTGTGTCTGGATTGAAACACACACTTCTGGGCACCAGTCCGCAGTCAGAACTTGCCAAATTTTCGGATTGACCAGAGTCACACTAATGCGTGTCATAATGTGAAAGTGGTTTGCATTTATTTGAATGCGGGTCCATTCGAATACACATCACAGTATGACAGCAGCTTAAGTAGTTCTGTGAATCCAAGTCCAGAAATTATTTGTGTTACTCTACACATTAAACTAAAATAAATCTATAGATCATGGAGTGGACTTGGAAACTCATTTTCATATGGGGTAAGTCACATAATATTATACTACATTTTTCAAGAAAATTTCTTTGAAAAGTGGTAATACTCACTCTTACAAAATAACTGAGAGCACTAACTTATTACATTTAGTTTACAGTTATATGTGTAATTTATTGTCAATAAACCTAAGTTTTAGGAAATTATACCTAATGTTTGAGTTATGAAAGCAGAAATTAGGAATTATTAGGACTAAAATTAAAGGAATGGTTGTCTATGGATGATCACAGACCGGAATGTGTCAACTTTTACTCAATACTATTTCAAAACCACTTAAATTTCTTTTTTCAAATGCTATTAAATTGAATGAGACACCCCAAAATTGATGAAAGTAGAGATTTGTAATTGCCAAAGAGCGTTGTGTGGAATCAATTATGTTATTTGGGGTAAGTCACATAATGTTATACTGTATTTTTCAAGTAAATGTCTAAGTGGTAATACTCACTCTTACAACATACCTGAGAGCACTCTATGCTTGGTTTAATCTATTTTGTGAAAGCAAGTATTGAATTCCTTAAAAATTGGCAAACTAAATCCAAGATGTTGACCTTGAATTAATTTTTTTTTCACGTATCAAGCAACCAAAGGGGTTTTTAATCTACTAGGAAGTCTACTATAAAATTGAAAGATGTGTATTATGTGTTTATTGAATGAGTTCAATGTTGGTGTTCAACTTTATTTGCAGGATTCATCATTCTCAGTTTCAGTCTTACTCTCCAGGCAGGTAAGGAAAATGTGTAAAAGCAATGGTAGAAGAAGTATTCAAAACGTTTTTAACTTAAGTAAGTACCAATGCAAGTACTAACTCTGCAGCAAAACGGCTCTGTGTTGATATCCTCAGATTCCATCACGTGTGTGTATCATGAGACGATTAATGCTTCAGGAAAGAAGAAACAAAGTTCTGCTATGCAAATTTATATTTATTTTTTTGACTTTTCTTTAATATTCCCTCTTCAACTCATTCTTATGAACGTGTTTTGCTCAACAAATTGTATGATATCCTGGGATACAAACAGCTAGTCGTGTAATTACCAGAAATTAGTTTAGTGGACTCTAAAGAGAAAAGATTACTGTGAGCCACGTGCAGAGCACCGTGAGGTCCCTGGTCTTTTAAGCAGGCATTGCTGTCAAGTTTAGCCAACAAAAGGTGACTGTTGCACCAAAACGACCAGTAAGAAAATTCTTTGGGTTAAAACAAAAGTCCCCTTATGCTCCCCTGTGTTTTGGACTGCACTAATCATTGTGTTGCATATGTTTCTAAAACACGTGGAATACATACCACTTACAATGTATTACTTTTCCTACCTAAGAATGGTTCACGAGAACAACCTGAATTCTTTGACGTCTCTGGGCCTTAAACATTTATTCAGGATATCTCCAAGTCTTGAAAAGTCTTAAAACATGACATATTTTTGTTTTAAAAAAACGCATTGGTAAAAATGTTTTACATATTTTGCTCTGCAAACATGTACTTGCTCATCAATTCAATGATCTTTGTCACTGTGCCAACTCTCCAGCTAACTTGGCTCTGGGTGGAATGGTTGTTATGTCTTCAATTTGGGAGTCCTGGATTGTACCAAGCTTGTTAACTGATGGCAATACTGATTCAATCTATGGTCATCGGAGCTGTGTTTCTACTCAGTACCAGAACAACCCCTGGTTGAGAGTGGACTTGGGGGGTCTGTATGACATCTCAACAGTTGTAATCGTCCGAAGATCTGATTGCTGCCCCACTGAGCTAAATGGGGCAGAAATCCGGATTGGTAACTCATTGGAGAATAATGGCAACAACAATTCCAGGTGATACAATGGGTTTACCATGATACTTAGACTGGGTTGTCATTTTGATTTTACCCCATCATTCACATTATTGTTGTTATTGCTATTTGTTTTAGTTTTGCATTTCTACTCTTTTTGCATCCTCCTCCCTCAGGTGTGGAGTTATCACCGTGACAAGTGATGTTACTATGACCTTCAGCTGCAACCAAATGAGAGGACGCTACGTCAACTTTTTCCTCCCTGGAGTAAATAAGAGACTTGTTCTTTGTGAAGTCAAAGTATTCGACTACTTTTCAGGAGGTAATGCACCATCATTGATTAAAAGCATATTTAATTATCCGGTTGGTTCCTGTGTGAATATCATTTTATTATGTGTTGTTGATACTTAGTTACAAAATAAAAGGTCAGGCAGCTAGCGGATCAAGGAGAGATGCCTGCGATTTGGACAAAAATGAAATTGTGCTGAAACCATGCAGGAACTCATAGTGCCCCTTTAATTTGAAAAACAACTACAGCTGTTGAATAGATGTGGTGGAGTAAAACGTGTAGTATAAAGAAAATTAAAAGGAAATACTCAGTACCTCCAAATTAATCTACTTGGTGACTTCCCTACACTGATGAGTAAACATATCTGCAGGTGAGATTAAACACCACACTGTTGGCTAAACTGCATGTTGATCATTTGTGTTGTTTGTATTATATGTTTTTTTATGAAATATGATAAAACAACAATTAATCATCAACAACATACTTGTAGTGTAGTGTGTTTTTAGTCTTGTTGTTGTTTAATTTTACAGTGTTTTTAAGCTCCCAATCAAGTTCCTTCCTGTGTAGATGTTTTAAAAATGTATCTTTGTCACTTTTCTAACTCTCCAGTTAACATGGCTCGGGGTGGAGTGGCGGCACAGTCTTCACTTTTTTTCGCATGGACTCTACCAAGCACGGTGATTGATGGCAATACTGATCCAATCTATCCTGAGGGAAGCTGTTCTTCAACTAAGTTGCAGAAAAACCCATGGTGGAGAGTGGACTTATTGGCTCCGTATGACATCTTATCAGTTGAAGTCACTCGACGTACAGATTGCTGCATTTATGACCTAAATGGGGCAGAAATCCGCATTGGAAACTCACTGGAGAACAATGGCAACAACAATCCCAGGTGATGTTATGGGTTAAGCCTGGCACTTAGACTGGAATGCCGTTTTGTTTTCACCTTAGTATTCAAACTGACATTGTCTCCATGTTACCTTTTCAGTTCAGGAATGAGCTGGGAGGTTTTGTACTGCAATAACAAATCTTTTTTTACTATCTGTCCCTTGTCCGAATTTCTCCCTCAGATGTGGAGTAATCTCTGTGACCAGTGCCGTTACCATGAACTTCAACTGCAGTCAGATGACAGGACGCTACGTCAATATTTTTATTCCTCGAGAAGGATATGTTCAGCTTTGTGAGGTCAAAGTGTACGCAACTACCAGCGTTACAGGAGGTATGCAATGCTAAGAATTGGCATCTAAAATTGATTAAATTATGTGGTGTTCCCAATACAATATTTTTTATTAATGTATATTTATATACTAAAATATCTTCAGTGAAGAATGAGGGTGGTCTACTATCACAACTAGTATCCAGGTTGTGAGAGGTAAAACTGTAATTGATGTTTAATTGTTTTTAGAAACATTCATCATAAACTCATAGCCCACATTAATCACATCTAACTAATCCACAATCAAAGTAATATTGTATGTGAAAACACAATACATTTGAAACAATAACCACAAGATAACAAACCTTAAGACATATAACAAAAAAAAACATTTTAACAATTTTAAACAGAGCACACAGTGTATGTATCATTTCTTCAAAATAACAATCGCAAGAAACTTTAAATGTTTTTGGGGATTTTAGCCATGCTGGTGACTTGATTTGGGGATGGAAATGTTACTTGAATTGACTTATATTATTCACCAATATCAGCTTAAATATTCTATTTGTCTAATATTTTTTCTTTACAATTGGCATCATAGCCTCAAAGAGCAGCTATGTTGGGGCTGTAGACGCTTTGTTTTGTTGAACAGTACTTTAGTAGGAAGACCAATGCTGTGAATTCCAAAATGAATCTGTAACAGGTTCTTTTTTAATAAATGTGTTCATAAATTTCTTAATGACACTCTCACCAGTAAACGTTGCACCGAGAGGAGTAGCTACGCAGTCTGCAAATCCAGCTTCTGCAGAAACTGCTCCATCTAAGGCCATTGAGGAAAACACTGGGCCGGAGGCTCCACAAGAAAACTGTGCCTCAGTCCCACTACAAGACCACCCATGGTGGCAACTAGACCTTCGGAATATCTACCGCATTAGATATGTGTCTATCACCAGCATCTGCTGTTCACAAAACTTGACAGGAGCTGAGATCCGCATTGGCCCCAGGAATGACACCAAGAACAAGAGGTAATATTAGGAACAAAAGAGTACTTAGTTGCTGCAGTAGCACTAACAGTCATTTGTTTCTTTTTCCACATACTTCCTCTTTCTTTCAGGTGTGCCATCATCTACGTTGGAGACGGAAATCAAAAATACAACTACAATTGTGGGATAATGGAAGGTCGCTTCATCCATGTTGTTCTTCCTGGACTAAAGAAGACTTTGACAATTTGTGAATTAAAGGTGTATGGTACTGTGCTAGGTAAGCTCCACAGCATGACAAATAACATTTCTCCCTGAAATCAGATTGTTGATGCCTTTCAGAGCCGAACCTTTCATCTATGTATTCAGCATGCTATAACTGGAACAACAAAAGTACAAAAATCACAACAAAAAGATCAACCATTTTCATTGTTTCCTCTCTGATAGATTTCTGTACATGGTAACATTAAAAGAATATACGTTGATTGAATTAAACTTTGAACACCCTTGTTCAATTTAAAGTACCAACCTAAAATAGTGAATAAACAGTATTCTAATTTTTTTTTACACCTTTCTTCTGCCTAGAAAATGTGGCTTTGAGAGGAGTTGCTTTTCAGTCTTCCACAAAACTAACCGGACATGAAGCCAGCAAAGTTATTGATGGCGATGCGTTTTCCACCTGCAGCATAACTGAAGACAAACCCAGTCAGTGGGTGATGGTGGATCTACTGGTTCCCTGTAGTGTGACCTTGATCCAACTTACCTACAGTCAGGACTGTTGCTTTAGTAGTGATGTTCGAGTGGATAACACAAGGTAAATATATAGTCGAAGAAGGATGGACGAATGCATCGCCCAACCATGTTTGTAAGTGGAGACTTTCCTTCAGCAAAAAAAACTACAGCATCAGTCGTTGCAGAAGATGCCGAACAAAAATAATATTTACCTTTAACTGACAAAGCCCTCTAGTTGCTGTAGGATTCACAACACTTGCCTGAGGAACTTGTGTGATATGGAGATATGGATATGTTGTTATGGAGCAGCAAAGTCTGCAGGTGGAGGAGGTTGGGGTGGATGGATGGCTCAACAAAACATGAGTTTGCATTGGGGAATGTAAAGACTTTAGGAAATACTTTGGGACTTTTTGTCTTATCTTTTACAGGTAAATCTGGATAACAAAAAAAGAATCAAGCTTGAAGGTAAATCAAGCAGTGTCATGCGTACCTGTTCTTTGTCTCTTTTATCTATTTCAGCTGCATGGTCATCCCAAGTAGTTCACAATCACTTGTGACCCTGGATTGCAGAGAGATTGTGGGTCGCTATGTGACTGTAATGCATCCAATCATACCACCTTCGCTGTGTGAGGTTGAGGTCTACAGCACTTGGGAGAATCCTCAGAACAGATATCC
The DNA here is from genome assembly GCF_013103735.1 of Etheostoma cragini. NCBI lineage: Eukaryota > Metazoa > Chordata > Actinopteri > Perciformes > Percidae > Etheostoma > Etheostoma cragini. The sequence goes on from NC_048425.1 coordinate 4,416,455, forward strand.
TCAGCAGCCCCCACACTGTGGTAAATAAATTAGACCGTTTTATGAAATCCTGACTATGCAAATTCCTAACCTTAACTCTACAAAACTGGAAATTGAAGGGTCATCACATTTGCAGATGATACTGTCATTTACATTATTATCTTGTTAGGACTTTAGGCTAATGTGGTGGGAGTGGTTCATTTCTTGCTCCAATAAAGATTTAACTTGTATCACCTCTATAAAGACCACAGTAATGCTGAATAATTGCTCTCAATGCTACGTTTGTTTTTTAAGCAGAAAGATTTTCCAGATTGATTTTTTTTCTCTACGTCCTTTAAGTGATTTAATAAAGTCTGATTATAGTGCAGACATTCATGATAGTCGTACATCATTCATTCACACACAAATGCTTACATTTTCCTTTTTATACCAACAGATTACTGTTTATTTGATTTCTGCAGCCGTGACTACATTCTCATTCACGATGAACCTAAATCATGGTTTGAAGCCCAGACCTACTGCAGAGAGAGGTTCACTGACCTGGCCACCATCAGCAATGCTAACAACATGAACAGGGTTGTTGACAAAATGAATAATGACTTCAACGACTTTTGGATTGGGCTGTATGGGGTTAACTTAACCTGGAGGTGGTCTTTGTCATATGAGGGTTACTATGGAGATGGGGAAGCAGAGTTCAGGAACTGGGATGTTGGTGAACCCAACGCCCAGAGGGGCATTCAGCACTGTGCTGCCATCCAACACACGGGTGAATGGAGAGACATGGACTGTGACTTACCTAACTACTTCTTATGCTTTGATGGTAACATTATGGAAATTATCATTCACATGTTGACAAAGTAAAACCTGTTTTGTCTGTTTTACACTATTTAGCACATACTGTGGATGGCTTAAATATCAACCAATTTCAATGGCTCCAAAAAAGTGGTGTTCTTGGTGTGTTGATGCATCTTGTATTTTTCTGTGTTCACAGGCAGAAACAGCACACCAGAAACCAAGATTTTGGTGGAAACAGCAATGAATTGGACAGATGCTCGACGCTACTGCATGGTGCACCACACAGACCTGCTCAGTGTGAGGAACCAGGCTGAGAACAAGGAAATCCAGAGCATGGTGCCGGTAGAAAAGCTGGCCTGGATCGGCCTTTTTGAAGACTCCTGGAAGTGGTCAGATGGGAGTTACTCCTCATTCAGATACTGGTCTCAGGGACTAGTCGACAGCTTGGGAGAGAGTCAAAAATGTGTTCATGTCTATGACAGGAAATGGAGCATAAGGTCCTGCGACACCAAATCTATGTTTCTCTGTTACTGTAAGTGGTATGCAAGTTTATTTAAGTTTTACATTAATGCTTGAGCCATTGATTGAGTTACAATCATTTTCTTCGCAGCTGTAAGTCTAGCAAATGCAGCATGTCTTTGATTAAATGTGTTCGGCAAGTCAGAAAAAAAAGAAAAAAAAACTCCCTAAAATATCTTTTAGACAAAGAAGCCCCCTTTGTTCCCGTTGTGGGGCTGTTATTGGGCTCCCACCAATCAGGAGTGCTGTATTATTGAATAAAAGGGAACAAGCGTGCCAGTTAGCAGGCTGGATGGCAGTATGTTTCAGCAAATCTCCAAGTCTTGATAAGTAGTGAGATAATGGTGCCAAAGCGTAGCTGTTTGTTAAAAACATTGGCAAAAAGAACGCCATGAAGTGACTAAGGCACATCATAGCACTTTCCAGAGTATGCCAGCACAAAGACACATCAAGACCAAATGAGTAGGGGCCTTTGCCCAAAGGACCACCATTCTCTTTCCTTCTTTGTAGAGTAGACATCTTAAGGCGTGGCCGTTTGCCTTTTCAGATAAATTTAGATACTGTTGATTGTAATTTGAGACAATGTCCCAGGAAAAAGTAATTTACATTGTTCAAAAATCTGTTAGTCAGAAATTAGTTGCAGACCAACTCCACTTACAGTTTATTGACAAACAGCAATCTTACTGTCTGTCTGTTATTCAGTGCTGCCAACTACCAAGCATTAAGGGTAAATGAAAAATATAGATTTTCTATAGAAAGTTAAAATCACTTTTGTAGTTAAATTAATTAAAATGAACAAACCATTATCAGGCACTCAATTATTTGACATAATTTCGACACAAAACAACGGCTGTTTTGTTAAATGTAATCAATTACTTATCTGAAGCAGCTACTAAGTCTCTTCAACCTAATTAATTTTTGTGGCGCATTGAAATCAACCTGAACCACTGGCTGACTAAAGTATATAATTCATCTCAAAAGTTCATCTTGAAAGAAACGTTCAATAGTGACGCCACTGCTACTGTGGTCCATGGACTAAAAATGTGCGAAACAAATGGCACAGCTCTTTGAATCATGAATTTCATAATCCTAATCACATCAGCAACTGTTTTTCAGACTTTAAGAAGAGGTCTGTCATGAGGATCAGTGCTGACTTTGACATGAGTGACCCAGTCATCCAACAACAAATCCTGAGCCAGGTGAGAAAGATACATTTTACAAAGATTTATGCGTGCATACATAAAAGTCTTCTCCCTGTGTAATTTATAGTTTATAGGAGCTATAGCTAATGAGATCCAAGTTGCTAATCAATAATGTTATAAGAAGTGTAAAGACTAACTTGTGTCTATGCTTCATAGCTAGAGGAACAGATGAAAAAAAAGGGCATCAGTGATTTTAAGATCCGCTGGAGGATGTCGGGATGTGTTTCACGCAAGGACGACAGCACAAATTTAAAGTAAAACATTCCAGTTTTGCATTTAACTCACTGTTTTCATTTTTTTTTTGTCCCAATACTAGTTTTTACTTCCATCATTTTTCCATTTTAAAAGATTAAAAAGTTTTTTAGACACATAAGTGGAGACAATATCTAAGCAAAGGCTAAAACATTTAAAATCTAATTTACTTTCTTGGCAAATACAGTTTAGACCAAATAATTACACACAGCAATACAGAGACATACTGTAAACTCTCATTTTCTTTTTTGGAGTGTCTTTTTCTTCATTAAAAAGTAGGTTGTGCACTCAGCGTTCTTGTTTTTGAATATATATTTTCTCAGTTTTTATCTCTTGTCGTCTTTCTGTAAAGTGCTCTGTAACCACTGCTTTTTGAACTGGTTTAAAATGTGCTGCATTAATAGTTTGGCCGTTTACTGGCTTGTAAAAACTCTGCGATAAAGTACGTGGGATACAAAAACATATTTAAACAAAAAGATACAATGTGTAGATTAGAATCTTCCGTATTCCACAATAGTTCACCTGTTTGGCTCAAATAAGAGTTTGGCCTTGTTTGCAAACACTTCTATTGACCAATAAACATGCAACCATTTTCAATTCTCAATATCATCTATGATGTGGGGAGTTTTGGGCCTAAAACGTGTATTCCTTTCTGTGCTGTTCTACATGTTGACCGGTGGAGGGAGTTGGAAAACAGAGTGCGTCTGCTTTCTTTTCTTCGACAGGTGCGTGCAGCCTGAAGGGGCTGGAACATGAGTCTTGCTTCTCTGGCTGCGGACTGAAGTTGGAACAACCACTATTGTGTGTACCTGAGGGAATGAACAGGGAAAGAAGTAGCTTAAGATGACAAAATATGCCTACATTGAGCAAACACAACATGCAAAGATTGTATTTAAGTTGCCATTCCATGTGCCAATGACAATTTACCTTGTAGCCAATTCAAAATACTCATATACATTGTTTTGCATGAAACCATGAATCTTTCTGAAAATAGTGTGTTGTGTTAAAGAGTTTAAATGTGTCTTGCTCTCTCTTGTCAAATATTATAGAAGCAGCATTACATGGATGTAAAATGAACACTTTGCCTTTTTTTGATGTTTTATTCAATAATTTGCAAAGAAAGTCCAAAAAACTAAATACATTACATACAGCACAGTTCATCATTAGTTACTGAAGCATGTTCCCCTCTCAAAGGCATGAGTTCCGTTCTATGCAAAATAGTAATCAAAACACAGCAGAGGGCTCAGCCCAGTTAACTCTAAAAAGGACACTGAGAATTATACCTTATTAGAGCAAACTGTGCCTAATTATATACACATCACATGCTATGTAAATATGCTATACATAGCATATAGTCTAAAAAATACAAAGCTAACACACATTAAAAAAATTAGCAAAATAAGCAAAACAAACACACTAGAAACAAAAAATAAACAAGGTCAGGTCTTTGTACAATGGATTAAAAAAACACGCTGTATCTTCTTAGTTTAATAAATAAAATGAAAATGTGGGTTTCTGTTTTAGAGGTAAAACCAAGGGCACTGTGGGGAAATAGAAAATAAGTTCTGTCTTTTGATTTGAGTCTTCCTACAGAGTGATTTACTGCTGAAACAGATTAGAGAGACAAAGAGACAACCAGTCTATACTTAGAAACATTTGCATATCTGATTTCAGTTTCAGGCATGGCAGGAATTACGAGGTGTGTCTGACGTCAAAATCTGCTGGCGGGCTGACAAAAATGTACAAATCTTTCAGCGCAGACAAGAAAAGACAATGAAAGCAAACGGGTGCGGAAATGAAAGCTCACTTGTTACAATAAACCACAGCCACAAGTTACTCCTTATTAACCGTAATTCTTTGCAAACATGTCATAGTTCATGACAAATTCTTTTTCATACAATAAACATTGCACTTCTTCAGAATCATTCTATTTTTCTTTTTAATGCAGATGAAGTCATGTGTACTATGTGTAAAGAAAGTGTTTTGAAGTATATGTATTTTGTTGTAGGGATTTATTCTACTGTTAAAATGCAAATATTGATACATTGATGAGAGCAGCTTTAACAATGTTTAACTGTCTAATGTTCTTGCTTGTTGCCTATGTGAATAAAAGAAATCATGTTTCTTGCTGTTACCCTTTTGAGATTTAGAAGGAATATGCGCTGTAGATGTGTGAATCATGACCTTATAGGGTGAGACTGTATTAACAAGCCTTCTAAACATGATTATCATCATTGCTAGCAATAAGCGATTTGATTGCACTATGCATTTTTTCAAGAAATTCTGTGTTTTGAATATGAATAATTTTAATTATAAACGTAACATCTTAAAGCTATAGTGCGTTGTTTCTGTTGCCCCCATGAGGAATTGTAAGTGATGACAACAATACATTTGGCTTGTCCACATGATACAAGCCTTCCGAGATCGAGCACAGCCCCCACCCCTCCTCCACACAGTTGCGAGTAGCCGAGTAGGACCGAGGAGGACACAGAGGATTAAAAAAACGTGATGGACTCTTCAGAAGAGAGAATGATCTTCACTTGACTTTCTGCTCACGAAAGTCACCGGACGACACCAATTTCTGAACATAGCCATACTGAAAAAAACAGAGAGTTGTGTGGAAATTATAGTCTCAATTAGCTTTGTAGCAACTCGTTTGGCAATTGCTTGACTGTAACAGGTCAATATTCACAAAATGTTATACACTAAAGCTTTCATAATGAAGCTGTTTTATTTTTCATAGAGAGGTTAACCGTTGAAAGTAATGTACAGTAGGCTTAAAGACGTTTACAGGAAATCAGAAGATTTATTATCACCACTGCAATTACTGAACTAAATTACTTCATTTTCACTTCTGAGAAAACAGAACTTAAAAGTTATGAGGCCTCAAATAGGCATCCAAAAGTCTTGTCTAAAGCGAGAGCTATTGAAGATATCATTACTCATCACCAAGGAGAAACGAAATTCAACACAATAAAGTACGCCTTTACCAAGATGCAAGAATGAAGAAAATGCAGAAGGCGTGGCTTAAAGGTGTTTATAAACAACATCCTCAGGCTCTCTAGTCCACCTCACCGCTGCTGGAACACGTGAGTGGATTTGCGTAAACATTTGTTGTTGAATTTTCCATTCTTTGTTTCTTTTATTACATTTTGAATGTAATCAGTACAAACAATATATGTGAAGATGTGTGCTGTTACCTTACTGGAGCTTACTGTTTACTATTATTAATATTTCGTCCCCTTTATTATAATCATGCTACTTCTTAACTGAATTATGATGTAAACAGTTTTATGTAATAATTTTGCGACCATTTCAAAAGTGAAACGTTTCCATGTTGCTTATTAAAATAGTGTTTTTATACTGGAACGGTTTCTGATTAGTTTTGAAAAGTAGTCTTATTTTTGTAAACCTTTTGTCATAAGTAACCTTTATTTTATGTGTTTTGCGTCATCAGGAATCTGCAAAAAGCCAAACATCTTGCCAGAAATTAGGCTACATCATAAGAGCTGCTGCAGGTCAGTGAACTAAATCATTAAATTTGAGCAAATAGGAGATACTTCAAACGGTACTACTTCTTATGTGTCAGCAGCCATAGAGTTCATAATTGTTTACTATTTTTCTAATGTTTATTAAATACAAAAAGTTAAATGCCTACAGTACATAATTACATGATCATGCTACCTTTCTAATAAGCCAGCAAATCTGCAATAAATGTTAGGTCATTAAGAAAGGAGAATTAACCATATATTGTGCACTCATAAATGTTTATAATACAATTACAGCTCCCAGAAATGGACAGCAAACTGTAGATGAATCATTTATAACTGGTTCTTCAAGCCTACATATACTGCATAATATAATATATATACTGTATACATGATACATTAGTTTTGGCCAGATGTCCTAAAGATTAGGAAAATGGCCTTTAATCAGATCTCTGCAGGGTAAATCCAGACAGCTAGACTATCTGTCCAATCTGAGTTTTCTGTTGCATGACTAAAACAACTTTTGAACGTTCCACCAAAACAAGTTCCTTCCCGAGGCTTTTTTCCTCAGTGGAGGAAGGTTTGGCAATGCTAGACTAGGGCAAATTAACTGATGTTTTCCTGATGAGGGGGATAGAAAAAAGCAAAGGAATCACAAACATCATTAAGATTCATCCTCATCCACATTGGATATCTGTACCAAATGTTGTAGCAATCCATTCAATAGTTGTTGACTTGTTTCAGTCTCGACCAAAGTGGTGGACCACCTGATCAACCGCCATTGTCATCCATGGAGCGAGGGGGTTTAAGTGTCTTTAAAAGTATTAGAAAGTGGTTAAACTAAATTATTAACATGAGTTCTGTTGTTATCACCTCTTCAGGTATTCAAATACTCCTGGACTACCCTTTTTGAAGCTTAACTAAGAAAAAACAAAACTTTCATCCTCATCTTGATGTCTAAGGGTACCGTCATGGAGTTGACACCGGAGGAACGTATTGACATTGATGCCAATTTTCTCTCACAGTATGTGCAACAAAACCCAAAGTCCACCATCACAAAACTATTCTCTTATTTGGCACTGCTAAATGCATACATTCCTGAGGCCTATCTTCAGAAAACTGAGTATCAGAAGATCCTTGGACCCCCTGAGCCCATCCATGGAGGCCCCCCCTTTGAAGAAAGAATGAAGCCTTTTATGTGTTTGATCAACACATCCAGTCCAAACCCTGAACAAATATCTATGATTCACACAGTGGTTGCACAGCGTGCTGTGGAGCTACTAGCTGAGGAAGGGATTTCCAGGAGTCTTATAATGAAGAACTTTATGTTTTCACTTTGTGGAGATCAGACCCAACCATATATACTCCAGTTCATCAAAGATTTGCTGACAAAGAGAGAATTGGGAGAAAATGGTAAAGCAAAGTTTTCCAGGTTAATTATAGATATGCTAGAGAAAGAGAATTTTGACAAAGCCGTGTATGTCTTGAACATTGCAACAGATAAATTAAGACAGAACCCCATTTTTCCCCAAACTGTTTCCCGTCTTTATTACATCAAAGGAGGCAACATTAACTATAAAAAAGCTGAAAAATGGGCAGAGGAAGCCATTAAAAGAGCTCCAAAGAACTCTTATGTGGCTGACACTCTTGGACAGATATACAAGAACCGTTTGTTGAGGGAAGCCAAGGGACTGGAGGACATCTTGCGCATGGCAGAAAAGGCCTTCAAAGCCTTTAAAGATGTGCAGAGGAAAGCTGACAATGAAGAGGGCCCAGAAATGAAGGACACAACTGATACTGAAAGAATTTCAAATTCTTTCAACAACAGAGGCCTCTTTGGTTTTCTTCAAGTGGCGAAGATAGCCTTTGAGAAACTGAATAAAGGACCATCTCGTCCTTCAAAGAAACACGGTTTCATTCAAAAGTTAAAACCGGAAGTGGAAGCCAGGTTTGACTTTTTTGAATGGTACCTTGCCTACTCCAACCCTAACAAGACGTCCACTGAGCCGGATTACTTTTGGAAGGACATTGTAATTTGTTACGAACTGTACACAACAAAAACTGCAGCTAAATCCACCAGCTTTCCAGGTCTTTTAGATCTCCTGAATCACGGCCTTATCACATCAAAAGGACGACGTGCTAGGTTTGAGGAGGCAGAGGAAACAGTGTCTGAATTAGAGGCAATCCGAGATCATTTGAAAACCATATACGAGGCAAATGTTGACGATGTCAAAGAAGCTGAGAGGTACATCCTCTCCAACATCATCTTGAGCAACAAGATGCATAACTCTTTGCAGCACACTCCAGTGACAGAACTCCAAGCAATACTTAACAGATTCTTGGGCACAAAAGTTGGGCATAGAGGCGCTCAGTTTTACCTTTTGGTTCTGATGTTGTTTTGGCCTGAGGAAGAGCCTCGGGTGCTGCAAGAAGAGGATGATGAAGAAGTGGAACAGGAGGCCACAGAGGACGACGAGTCAGAAGACAAAACCTGGGAGGATGAGGAAAGCAATGGGGATCAAGAAACAAGAGCAGAGCCTGCACAACTATCCCTTGACCTCATGTTTGGTCCTGACCTGCAACAGTGTGTCACATTCATGGAGAAAGCATTTGAGAGAGCTAAGTATGCCAAACACCTTCGAGGCCGGTACCTTTTGCCTCTGTTTTTTCTGGGGACAGGCTCTGGACTGAGCAAATGGATTCACAGATCAAGGTTGGATGCAATCGTGGAAAAAAAGGTGGATGCTGAACTAACTGATGATTATGATGAAACAAATAAGAATAAATTGAGTCGCATCAATGAAATGTGGAACAATGGGGATGTGTGGCAAGTGCCAGAAATCCAAAACATGCTTCTCCCAATCCAAGTGGAGCTATGCCACTCTCCCACTATGCCACATGTGCATGAAAAGGAGCAAGTGTTTCTTTGTGTTGGAGGGCAGAAAATAATGGCTACAATGGAGGTTGAAGAACCTGAAGCTCCACTGTTGACCCCAGTGCCTTTCTATCTTGGCTTCACAATTCGGGGTCCCGTTGTCTTCACAGTGGGATGTCCTTAACTTACTAACTGCTGCTAATGGGTTAGGATGGCTTAAATGCAGAGAATACATGCCTCGCATGTGTACATGAACTTGGCAAAAAATTTAATATTATTCATATTATTACAAAAGCAATATCTGTACAAAATGTTATAGCAACCCATTCAATAGTTAAAACGGTAGGCAAACCGACAGATCATCATTATAATAGAGCCACCCTGCCAGCTAAAAATAACCGCTTTGGGACAGAAAGACATATTGAATCATGAAAAATGTAAGGTTTTGTTTATGGGTGTTGTTACGACTACTGTCACACTTATTTCTGTGTTTTGTTGTGTGTGTGCATATGTCCTGTATTTATCTTTTCACATGCAAAATATAGTAAGGGTGGACCGCTAGGTGTGTTATTTTAGTTTTTCTCCTGCTTAATTAGTTAGCGAGGTAAGTCATTGTCAGTCTTTTGGCCATATTTTGGTTCTTTAGGTTAGTATCTTATTTTCTAGACAGGGTTGTTTTGTTTGTTATTTTAGTGGTAGGCCACCCTGAAGCCTTATTTAAGTTACATATATCTGTTTAATCACGAGGTCTACTTATTGTCAAAAAATACGTTTGTGACATCATAACAACTAGTTTTGTGGCTACTTGGGAGACGGGGAAGATGGGGCCTTTTTTGTTCATGTTACGTCCTAGGCACCCCTAGACTGGGGCGTAACAGGTGTATAAAAGAAAATATATAAAATGAACATTTGACATATTTATGTAACGTATTAACATGTTTAACAGTCCCTCTAAGGAAGAAAAAACAAAGTGAAAAGCATAATTTTTTTTTAAATATACTTTTTCAAATCAAACTTGAAATGCATTATATTGGTTTGCATTAGACTTTGACAATTTTATGTTATCAGTTATTGCTTGTATTCCTTTTTTAATATGCATGTGTATATAAACTTGAATCAATGTTTTGACAAACAGGAACATGTTTTAAAAAAGGTAATTTGAAATAATGTATGTATTTGCTTTGGGAATAAAATTAAACTTGCAATGGGAGTTTTGGGTGTAAAAAAACAAAAACAGTTCTATGGGTCCACAAAATCAGTTTCCCATTCATTGTTGATGGGGCAACTCCAGATTTTATGCCAGATTACATCGACAATTTGTGATTTAAGAAACTTATCTGGTTTCTGGCTTTTGAATAAACTTTCCTAGGCCATCAAATAACATTTTGGAATTCTTAATTTAGGTGGCGTTCCCCTTTAAGTGAAATTGTAAACTGAACATTTATCACAACACATTCGCATATTAGAAAACAAAACAAAAGCAGATACACAACATTTTAATTGCACATTTACAAAGTGGAAAACTAATGTGTTTCATCCAATATGTTTGTGCTTTACACTGGAAGTAATGGATACTTCGTTCACCACTGAATAATGTGAATGACAACATTTAACAACAACTAGAAAGCTTACTGTCTCTGCTAGAAAATGTAACAGTGCCCTCAGCAGTCAACCATTTGTGGTGTGTGTAGCTAGTGTAAAACCGGAATTTCCGAGGAGCCTCTGAAGGCATTTCCCCCGCATCAACCTGCTCAGTTAGCTAGCTAGCTGTTAAAGGATTGTCTGTCGCGCAGGTGTGTCGACACGTCCTTTTATGTGAAATGCCGAAAACTCCAGATGAGAAACTAGCTAGCTAAATGCCCGTTGACTGGAATGTTTCCTCGGACTCCCTAAAACAACCCGGACTGTGGGAGCAAATAAAGCAACGGGTTGTAATGTCAACATGTTATTAACGCGAACAAGTGCAAGACAGGTGGACTGCGGCTTTGAGATTTGAGACGTTAGCCTCATCGGTTGATAGCTTGTACATGGGCATCTGTGTTTCAGCTTTGTACCAAGATAACCTATAAGGACCTAACGTGACATTATCAAGGTAAGTAACGTTAGCTAGCATTGTCTGACATGGTCAACACAGCAAGCAAGCAAGGAAGAGATTAGTGCAACGTTAACGTTATCTAAGAGGGAGGAGTGTTAGCTAGCTAATTGTTGGTTGACCCCTTAATCTACTGTTAACGTTAATGTAGCAAGCAGTAGGAAAGCATGCTTACTAAACAGTAGTTTTGATGTCTAGATAAATGGCAGTTACGCTAGCTTTACGAGTAACGTTAACGTTGTTTGAAGCGGAATCCGAGGGTAAACCAGGCCTTTAAGGGAAATAGATATTAATTGTAGGGTTCTTTGCATGGGGTAACGTTAAACCGAAGAACGTTAGAGTACGGAGCACATACTGAATAAAAACCGTTTTCAGAGCAGCTTCACAGGCCTGTGTTATTGAGCTGACAGGTGGAGCACTGGAAACCAAAGCTGACAAACTGGAAAACACTTTTTGTCTACAAAACAAGCTGATTGGCAGTTTTCCATGTTATCTTAAGGTCACAGCCTTTAAACACACTGTTCAACCAGCTTATCTGAACACCAGGCACCAACTGACCTGTTTTTGTAAGTTTTATCAAGGCCTAAAGTTACAATATGTTCTACTTTAATTTGTATCATTTTCATTAAACATCATGCAGGAAAAAAATATGTGATTATGGTTAAATAGGTTTTAATTAGTTTTCACAAAATGCTTGAAATAAGGAAGGCCTCTCCGATTGCTTTTTTATTGACTGTTGTAGAGATTATTTTGCAGATTAATGATTTAGTCTGTAAAAAGTCAAATAGTCCCAGTTACTGGTGAAGCCACCTTCACCAGTAACATTTGTATAGCACATTTCAGCAACAAGGCAATTCAAAGTGGTTTACATTAAACAAAACTTAAGCTTTCCCAGGGTTAAGTTGCTTGTTTTTTTCCCCCTGCCATTAGTCCAAATATATCCAGTATACTATCTCATGACAGAGAAAAAGCAACAGATATTCCAGTGTCAGAGACTGGGACCAGCGATCAAGGTTTTTTCATTTTTGCTTCAAAAATGTCTTAATTGAAAGCAGTGTTATGTCTAATCCGTTAATTGAGTCAACATGTAGACGGCCTTCCCTTATCCATCTGTTCTGCTCTCTATTTCTCCAATTATCACTCCCATGTCCCATTCCCACCCACCTTCATCTCTTTCTTTCTCATCTTATCCATTCCCCACCACTACCTCCTCCACTTTTTCTGCTTCTTTTCATCCTTATCTTTCTAACCACCTCCACTTGACTCACCCCTCCAGCCTTACAGTTTAAATACTGACATAATGGCCACAGCCCAGTCAGAGCTTTCCAGCGTCTTGAAGGAGGAGCTCACCTGCCCAGTGTGCCTGGACTTGTACCGCGACCCCCACTTGCTTCCTTGCGGCCACAACTTCTGTAAGACCTGCCTGGATCGTCTAAAGCGGCAAGCAGATCGCGGCCGCTTCCGCTGCCCAGAGTGCCGCGAAAGCCACCGGTGTGGCATCAGCTTCCAGAAAAACTTCAAACTAGCAAATATTTCTGACGACTACCGTCACCGATGCAGATCTACTACTGCAGCTGCTACAGCTTTAAAATCCAGGGAATTGCTGTCGTTTTCTCTGTCACCGCAGCAAGCCAAGTGTCTGTTTGCTGTTCCATGTGACTACTGCCCTTCAGTTTCCTCAGAGGCATCAAGTATCAGTGCTGTTGGAGAAGGGTCTTCTGCTGCTTCTGTTTCTCAGGACGAGGGTTACAAACAGGAAGCCACTGCTGCTGAGTCAATGTTTGCAGTCAAGACGTGCCTGAAGTGTGAGGTGTCAATGTGCCAGGAGCATGTCAAGCCACATCTTGAACTGCCAGCGTTCCGCGAGCATCCACTGACAGAACCGATGAACGACTTCTGGAAGAGGAAGTGTCCAGATCATGATGAGATATACAGGTGAGAGACATGTGCACTCATATTTTGTGGTGTTGTAGTTTGAAAATGTGGGTATTTCATCATAGAGGGATTTTTTTGAATTTTTTTTCTCACAATGCCACAAAGTTTTGATCTTGTGTAACTGTGACCAATCATCCACCTATTTGTCCAAAACATTACTGTCTAAATGACACAGTAGTCTCTGTCAGTAATAGTCAGCTGATGTTTGATAATACCTTTTGATTGTTTTTATACATTATATATAGTGTTGCTCGACTAATTCTTTTGCACACTTTTATTCTGTTTCAATAAGTTGTACAAAACCAGACCAACACATTTTTTCACAACAACCTAGAATAACCTTTTTCCACTCTTTTTTTTCTAGTAGTGGTTGTATTAGAGCACACTTCATAAGCAAGTGTTATACTGTGTTTAAAGATCTGTCATTTAGCAGGTTTATCTTACTTTTTTTTTAATTTGGTATAAAACTCCAGATATTACTGCATGGATGACAAGATGTGCGTGTGCAACGCCTGCACCATAGAAGGAGGACACTCGGGACACACAATTAAGACCCTAAAAAACACGATGAAAGATCTCAAGGTACACCTTTTTATATTAAAAATGCTTTCTACACACGTTAGAAAATTGTAAAATTAATAATATGGCAAATAAAACAAGAAACTTGCATCTTTAAAGAAGGGATTAGAATTGCTCAGCTCCCATTGTAACGTAGGTTATACAAGTTTTTTAAAAATCTTGCCTAAGGGTGTAACACACCAACCCTATTTACCCTATTCGGCTGTCGGGCTGTCTGGTGAGGTTGCTGAAAGGAGTCTGTTTGGTGTGTTCCTTGCCGCTGTCCGTCCTGAGGGGCCGTCGGCCTTCATTTTGGCCGACCTGACATGCTCAGTCTGAAGGTAGGCACCGCCGGCAGTCAAATTCCAATGACCAATCGGATTGGTGGAGTGCAAAAATCGGAAAGCCAGGAGCCAGATGAGCGCACTTGACTCCCTCAAAATCTGACATGTTTTAAGCTGACCTTTTTCCATCTGAAATAAAGACAGATTCAGCAACTGCACGGCCTATTTCTCGCTTAAAATGTTTTCAGAAACACGTTTCGTGAATAAAATCTAGAAAAATATGAGCTTGTATTCTGAAGAAGCCGCCATGAGAGTCTGACTTTAAATTTCTGGAGAAACCAGACCCATGTGACGCCTTCGTCCAATCAGCTGCAGGTTTTCATTTTCATTTTCATTTTTGGGCAACAATACAGGTTAGTGCCGCCTGCTGTTATGGAGACGTATTACGTCTCGTTGCTTCGGTGTGTTCCGAGGCACTTTTTTGACCAATTTGGGTAGACTAATCAGTCCACCTGCCTTTTCTGCAGATGGTCAGCCACCTTGTTGGTGTGTCTTAACATCCCATTTGGCATATTTGTGGTTAGAATATCTGCATTATGTTGAAATGAATCTGATCTCTGTCTCTCTGTGCACCCTACTCCATTCAGTTTTACCACAGTGTTTCCTCTTTTGATTGTTCCATGGCGGCCTGCCCCCCACTGCTAAAAAAATCCTAAAGGAAACACTGTACCACCTTCTGATTGTTTGGCTCACACAAAGTCTTGTGATGAGTCTGGAATCCTAATGAATGAGTTGTTGTTGGGAGTGTGTGTATGGCTGTGTGTGAATGAAAGGAAAAAGTCACATGACTTTTTGGTCATTCTATAGGGGAGTAGATCTACTTCCTGTGGTTCCATCCTCCTGAACGGAGTGTGAAGTTGAAAAGGCTTCCAGTTCATTGCTTTAGATATTGAGTCCAGAAACCTATTATTTCAAAGTATTCTATACATTAGACATCATCAGTATTTGGGAGATGTAGATACATTTGAATGTAAGTACATCTGAATACATTTATACACTCTCTGAATAAATTTAAGGAAACTCAATGCATTTCACAGAAGGCCCAATATGGAAGAAAAAAAAGAATAATCTTTTTGCGTGATCAGTCACAATGGAGTCGAAAGCAGCAAGAGCTAAGAGGTGTAGGTTAGATTTTTTTAGTATGCAGTTTGGGACTACAATTAAAAAAATCTATCTGCTTGTTCTGGTACTTGTTAGTAACGCTTCTGTGGACGCTTTTACCAGAGTAGGCCTGTTTAGTTAGCAGGATTTAATGCCTGCATTTCTACAAAATGCAATTCAATATGGAAGTAATCAAAGTATTCACAATTTTGGTCATGTATTCTGTAACGGAATACATTTTGAAAGTATCCTTCTCAACACTGTCCATCATCCATGTACTTTTGAGCTTGACTTGTTATATTAGGTTAATTTGCTACAGTGAAATGGTAGGCTTTCAAAATCCCCTAGAAATTTGTCTTTGTATTGACACCCAAATAGATTCAATTAATAAAATAATGAACGTTGTTTGATGTTCCAAAGCCAGTAGTGGGTATTTTTATTTCCCTTTTACAATTAACAAATTTAGAAACAAATTATTTCAAAGGTTTCATTTTTATTTATTTTAATTTTGTGTGTCTTTATCAAACTTAGTCTTTTTTCAGTTCTTATTTCAAATACTTTCTTGTTTTATACTCAGAAGAAGACTTGTTGTCTTCTGGTTCTCACACTTTTCCATATTCTATCTTTATTGTGCTCCCTCTATCATTGATGCCAGTCATCAATGATAGAGGGTGTGGTTTGAATGTGGGTATAAATGTTTTGGTGGACTGTAGAAACTGAATTGCTCTTCATGGATGAATAAAGGTCTCTGTCTCTGTATCAGTTGAAACCTGACTTTTGAAAGCCATTACAAGCAGCATTGAAACAAGTTTTTGTCAGTGGCACAGTAGTAATTAATCCCACTTTCAAGCCCTACACTCATATTTGTTTTCTGAGAATACTTACAATTTTAAAATCATTATGACATGCCTTCTCATGTTCAACAGGGCACGCTGGATAAGCAGCTGTACAGGGTTGAAAGGAAGTACAGCATGGCAGAGAAAAAACTCCAGGAGCAGAGAGAGAAAGAGAGACAAAATAAGGTAAGAAGGCACACATTTATATTTCAAGAGTGCTAACAAATTTGAAAACAGGTGAATATTTGACCATTTCTATTAGGGCTGTAAGGGTTGGTCTGTTTGTCTTTCTTCTTCTTCTTCTTCCTCTTCTTGGGAAAAATAAAATGACTCTGATTATCTGTCAAAGACAGTAGTGTAACAAATTACACAAACCATGATGCATACTGACTTTACCACTCTAAAATATTTAAATAACTCAAAACTTTGTTGTAAACATGTTGTCAACCGTTCCTGCTTCAGCTTCCAGACTGTGGTCGGGATGCTGACGCTCACTTCGGGGCTAACTCCCTTCACTTCACCCAGCAGTTGGGAAGCAAGACACCGGAACTTTACTGGGTCTTGATGAGAAACCTACATAGTACATATACTACAACTTGACGACTTTACCACTAATTTGTTGACACGTCTTCCTGTGAGCGCATCCACCAACTCTCTCTCACCCATACTTGCTTTGCACACATTACTCTACTCTTATACCAGTGTAATGTGTGAACATGTGGCTTGCAATTAAACCCGGCCTTGGCCATTTTCGCTACAGCGAGCATCACCGCTTGCACGTTGTTTTTGTCAACTATTCTCATTCTAGTATGTCCCAGGGAACTTAAGGGAGCGTCTAACACCCAAAGCCCACAGAGCCATGTGTTTCTGACCTTTTGGTTGGTTAGATTGTGAGCAATAAAGTGCTCATGTTATGTTCATTTTCAAGTTCATAATTGTATTAAAGGGGTGATAGAATGGTTACATAGGGTATTTCACACTGTTCCTTAAGGTCTCCAAATAGGGTAAAATCTTGTCTGGTCTTGTCCCTTATACGGTTTGCTCATGACTATTTAGATGAGCTGCGCAATGATTGGTTGGTCTAAGCGTGTGCCAAAAAAATAATACCATGAAGAAAAAGCCGAAAAGCATGATATGAGCACTTTAAAAAAAAATTGCTGCTTTTCAATTAGAAAATTGTGTTCTACTACATTGTGATTTGAATTTGATGAATCGTTAAGGCCTAACTTTAATTTATCGTTAACTTCAATCATCCTTGAAGCTCTAATGTAAATTAAATTGGATGGCAGACTGGCAGCATCTTGACATTGATCTTATGAAGGAAACCACTGTGCCTTCTAGATTTGAGTCCAATTTGTAGTTTGTGCTTCTTGTCTGCCTTTAGAAACCGAAAGAATGTCAAAGCATAAATGTTCTTAAGTATACTTAACTTTCAACTAGCAAGATGGTTTATTATTGGTGATGTCAGTTAAACTAGTTCCCACAACTAGTAATGTAAAAAAAACTACAACACCACACCGCATCTAGCTAGACCAGAAACAAAACCGGCACGCTGCACACACTAGTTTGGGCTTGTGAGACGGCTAAATTGTACTAACGTTATGTTTTGAGTGGATGACGAGTGCAAGACACCGAAATGGTGTGAATTAAGTAGTAGGCTAAATGCTAATGGTGTTTTCAATAAAAAAACATTAGTACAAAGCAATCTGACCACTTTTCCATGTTAAGAGCATTAAAGAGAAAAAAATAATGGGACAAAAAGAAATCAAGGGACTTTTAGAATGGATAAAAATGTGCACTTAATTGCGAGTTAACTATGAAATTAAAGTGATTAATTGTGATTTTAAATATTTTAGTGGTTTGACCGCACTATTTTGTTATATAAATGCAGCATAGAAAGTTGGCTTGTAGTTGATTCATCCTTTCCAGCTCCATGGACAGCAACATTAAGATACATTGAGTACAGTAGCTGGGTTTTCTTTTAGTGCTAGTTCATATTTAAGTCTTAAGACTTATAAGTCAGTTTTTGTAATGGTAACTGAGTTTCCTTTTAATGTGCTCGAAAAAAAATAACAATACAGTCAAGTTTGCTTTGCAGTAAAAAAATGGAAAAGTTCAAAGACTCAGATCTTCGTTTGCAACAAAAGCCTTGAGACCAGTTTTGCACCAGATAACAGACTTACTTTAAATAGAACTATATAAAGTGGACACTTAAGTTCATAATGGTTAATTTTTATTTCAAAGAAGAAACAACCATTACCTAACTTGACATGTATGTATGTTTTCATAAACTACAGAAAATACATTCTGAAAACAAAATTTGTACATTTCATGTTGGCTTACCATCAAAGTCATAAAAGTTGTTTGTTTACTTTAAGTCAGCGATAAAAGATCAATTGATTTCTCTAAAGTTCCTGTATGAGACATCCTGTGTGCTCTTTTCCTTCTCCTCGTCCCTTCCCCTATCTAGAAGTTTATGGACGACTCTGAGCAGTGCTTGACCCGGCTGGGGGAGGAGATGAAGGCCAAAATACTCCGATTTGTCACCAGATTGCGAGAATGCGCACGCACTCATTCTGACACCAACGGTCCGGCGATTCAGAAGAACATCTTTAAGATCAGCCAGGACCAGGTCCGTCTCCAGGAGGTCCGCTGTAGCATCGAAAGCCTCATGCAGGAAAGCGACCCTTTCCGCTTTATTGAGGTGAGACGCCTCGCTCCACACTTTTGCCCCATTAAGCAGCAATGACATACATTTTACATTACTGCAGACCTTCTCACAAAGGAATCATAGCTTAAAGGTCCCATGGCATGAAAATATCACTTGAGTTTTTTTATTTTTTTTTAACAACAATTAGTTCCCCCAGCCTGCCTATGGTCCCCGAGTGGCTAGAAATGGCGATAGATGTAAACCGACGCTAGGTATCCTGCTCTGCCCTCTGAATCTTAACCTCTTATGATGTCATAAGGCGCAAGGTTTTGTAATATTGGGTAAGACTTCAGATATGGTATGAGGGGACCACTAAGAGCACCATGTCATCGGACCTTTAAAGAATTAAGTTAAAAAAGTTGTTTGGGATTTATAGCTAATAAGGTAGCCCATGCATGTCCTTTGTGTGACTCAACTGAGACAAATTCTTAGATATTTCAAATATAGGAGAAATGTCTTCAGAACAAACAGTTACAAAACCTTGGCAGCTACATTCTTGTAATACATTAGTACAATACAAAACAAATCTAATTTTAAGTTTTAACTTGAACTTTGCCATGGGCATCACCAATAAGTTACCTCCACTAGACACCTTCATTTTTATGGAAATCTACTGTATATAATTTGTGTCCAAACATCTGTTGGTTTTTGTCCCATTTTCAGGCACACAGGACAACAGGAAAACAGTAAGTACTGCTTCTATTTTCATTGATGGTTGCAACTACTATTATTGATTAATCTGCAGGTTATTTTCTTGATGATTGTGCCCATTAACACTAAAAACTAGAACCAGCATTTACTTATAAGCACACTAAGATATGTATCATACTTTTGTAGTATCATATTTTTTGTCTTACTATAAAAGTCAAATCCTGACACATGATAACCTTTATCTGGCATATGGTTGGTAGTTTTGTTTTAAAAAAGGTCATAAACTATATAACAAATGGTTGCAGATTAATTGTTGTTTTCCATTAGGTGTCGTAGGCAGCTAAGAAAAGACATGTACTACCCAGAATACGTCGACATGGAGACGGAGGTTCTTGGAGTGATGATGGAGGACGAAATGAGAAAATTCCTTGATGAGGAACTACCGTGTCACATTGTTGCTGCCATTAACTCCCTGTGTAAGGAATTTTCATTCGTTAAATTATCTTATAATGTCACTTTGTCCTTTGTTAACAGTCCTGCAGAAGATGCTCCCTTCATGATGTTATAATGTTCAGGTTTTTCTTGAATCTACTTCAGTGAGGTAAAGATTTAATTTTATAGTAATTTTGGAGGCTGCAGTATGTGGTGCTGTTTAACTTTATTACATTATACTGAGGGGTGTTTTAAGCCTGCCTCATATAATGGGGTGGAAAAAAATGATAGAAATACCATCAACCCCTCTCTGAAACTGATATTTTTTAAATCTTCTCCACCCATCAGGTCACCTGTCGGATCATGAGGAAGAGGACCAAGAGGAGAATGAGGAAGAGGCTGTGGAGGATGAAGACGACGACGACGACGACAGCAGCGAGGAAATGAGGAGCGAGGGGGAGGAAGAGGATGATGAGGAAGACGATGACGAGGAAGGAAATGACCAGAGTGGGCTGGCTGACGATCTTTACAGCCCAGGGGAGGAGGAGGAGGAGGAGGAAGAGGAGGAAGACGATGAAGAGGAAGACGATGAAGAGGACGAGAACGAAGAAGAGGAGCACGAGGAGGAGTGAAGAATTTTAGGACTGGGACAGGATTTGGATACATATATTTTTACACCTATTAAAGCACTTTGGATTTGATTGTTAACTGCGAGTGCCATGTACAGTTGAGGACTCAAGCAGTTATCACATTTTGCCTCAAACCCTGGTACTAAACTCTGAGATGACACACTGAATGATATCAGAGCTTCGATTCAGCTGGATTTAAAACAAACTGCACTGAGAATCTCATGCTAAACCTGTGTTAAACTTAAGGTGCTTAAAAGTAGAAAATGATTGCTGTATGCAGAAACACACGTGAATGTATATTGACAGAATGTGTCTGGAAGGACTCAAAACACTTCATTTGGAATTTAGTAAAATCTCTGCATGTCTGGATTTTGACCACTCTGCTAAGAATTTTAAAACGTGAGTAATTTGCCTAAACGGAATTGAGTTGATTTGATCTAATTTGTTTTGAGAACGCTTTTTTGAAATAACTAGTTGCTGTTTCTTAAATTTCCAAAGCATAGGTAAGAAAATGTTTGAATCCCTTGAGTTTCCCAGGTTTCCGTCACCATAGTAAGTCTTTTAAACAGTGTCCATGTAAACAGATTGGACCTGAAGGAGAGCAAACACGCAACCAACAATTTACTTGAAGGAGTCCTGCGTTAACGGATTGTATTGATTTGTTTATTTCATTCTTGCTTCAGTTTTGCAAGCCAAAGAGAGAGTGAGTGTGTGTGTGTGAGTGTGTGTGTGAGAGTGTGTACTTTAAAAAGTTTTGTTTGCTTGGCATGACATTAGAAAAAAATTGCAATGTTGAGTCTATACAGACTTTAGGATGACTTTGCTTTTCATATTTGTGCTTTAAAAGCAGTTAATGCATTGTTTAAAAAAATGTTCCTATGCACAGTGTATACAGTCTCAAAATATAATTTTCAGGCGACAAAGGATTTTGCACTTTGCTACAGAAAATGCTATGTTAGGCCTGAACTATTTGAATGTTAAAAGTTGATTATTTTGATACGGGTGATTTTGTGAGGGGCCAAACTGAAATATGAATACATAATAATAAAGTATGTTGAAATGTGCAGATGCCTGACTGTCCTTTTGAAAATATGACAAATACATAATTTAACTTTGATTTGATTGGGTCTACAGAAGGGTAGGAGAAGGGCAAAAAAAGATATTAGATTTAAATAAATATGTAAAGCACACAAAACGAGACTGAATTGCTTTTTCCCCTTTTACTAAAATTGCTGAAAGTAAAAACAGATATGGGCAATGATTAATAAACAAAAAATTAAAGACAGAAGTAAAAAAATATACAAAATTAAATATAAGTAAATAAGATGAAAACAAATAGTGAGACAATTACATTATGTTAAAGATGGGTTTTTAAAGGACATATTCATTTTTCATCACTGGGTTACCAGCAGCTTCATTTAATGGAACTCATTTCACCAGTTTGTTATCGAACATCGCACACATATGAATACATAACACAAATATATATACATAACTTATTAAATAGAAACGTGGAGAAAGACTGAACGTGATTCCCGTCCCGGAACGTTTGTTCTGGGGCATTCAAACCCCGGATGCAAAATAGGGCGGAATAGCTTCCTCTGATGACTTCCGGTGTTAGTAGCTTTTATATTATCTATTTAAAATTATAGTTACATGTAAGCTAACTCCCGGAATTACATCCAACACTCAACGTGTTTTCCGTTAAACACAGAAAAAAGGTTGAACTATGAATGCCGTCTTCCGAAAGGTAACGTGTTTTTTGTTGTTGCCATGTGCTAAATGTCTAGTTTCTCCACAGAGGTCATAGCTACAGATTGAGCAGATTCGATTAATCATGTTCATCACAGGTTCCGCCAAACACCAAGTTCACTGATGTCTTGAAGGCACGCATGTGTCCAAGCAACAGCCACAAAACTACAACTACAGTTAATAAACAAATGGTATGAAACACAGAGAAGTAGCTAACGTTAGTCATTTCACTTAAGTTTTGACATAATATTCATCCAGGCTGAGCTTCCCTTCTGTGTGAGGAGGTAGGCTGGGAGGTAGTCTAATGCCAAGTAAAACTTCTCACAATGTGGTCTGTGAATCAGCATTATTTCCCTCGTTATTCTGTTAAACTGATGTTATTCTGTTGTGTTCAGTTGCAGACGTCTGTCACACAACAGGCATGTGTGTTAAATCACACGCTTACATTATGCCGGTAAGTCTTTGCATTGCTTTTTTTAATCGTCATACCTCATGTTGGCCTTAGTGAAAGACTATATCGCAAAGATATGATCACTGTAGTCCTTCATTATAACAACAACCATAGAACGTCAGCTTAAAAAGTGTATACTTTTTAAACTTTCAAGAATTTACAACTTGAGTATTTCTTTCACACTTTTGGAAAGACAATCTGTTAGTGATGATAACCTTTTATGCAACAAAATAACTGCTGCGATTTCCACACTGTAAGAAAAGTGTGGTCAGATGATTTGAATGGTTGTTAAGTAGTCAAAAAGTTAATTATCTCAAGTCATTGGCGGTAAATTACCAATATGAGAGGTGGGAAAACAAAATAAAAAAAAGATGAACTAAAATAATACGTCGGAATTGTTAGGCCTACAAACATCAGTTGTTTCCTAATATTTCAACTTATAAATCTCGAACAATGTTTTAATGTTATAATATTTATTATTTTACAAAATGGTCCTAAAGTGACCTTGGTGATGTGAATGCTCTCTTTTTAATACTGTTTCTGACTAATACTTGTACTGTGGTTTTAACAGGGCCGCACCGTCTATCCAACATCCTGTTTGGGGTAAGTATTTAAAGACGGCTATAAATTAAACACACCTTTACATGTATAATTAGGGCGGTGCAATTAATCCAAATTTCAATGGTGATTATGATTTTGGCTCCTATTAACGATCACAAAGACAAAGTAATCGAGAAAAACAATTAGTTTTAACCACATTACATTTAGCAAGTAGACTCTTATTTTGTCTTGTGTTAGGAACATTTCACTGTCAAGGGTTTTTTACTGTTGATTTGTTTAACTGATTCACCACTTTTTAGGTTCATATATGCAACACCTTTTCCAAAAGTCAATGAGTAATTGTGTTAAATAATCTTGATTTCAATGTCAACCAAAAATAATCGTGATATTTTCCATAATTGAGCGGCCCTATACATAATACTCTATTTGTGTTTTACTGCTGTCAAATCAACTCTTGCCTGTTATATTTATCTTGCACGTACCAAAGGGTGTAGTATTTGTATAAACAGTATGTATTTTAATGGACAGTTTTTCTCTGCTTCCACAGCTTCTGTGAGCGAAAGACAATACAAAAGCATGCCAACCCACGGAGTTGGGAGGTGGAGACATCTTTTACCTAAAGAGGCGGTAAGACTTGGAAACATCTTTTGAGAAAATCCATCCATTGAAAGCCCACACATGCCATGTAAGGCTATAATAAGATAACTTCTTATAGCTGTTTGCCTTTTTTTAAGACCACATTCGCAAAGTCAACAATCAATTATCAATTAAATTTATTCACCCATGGCAACACGGAAATTACAGTACATGATGTCGTTATGTTATGTTATGTTATGTTCACATCCAAATCAACCACTGCTGACATGGAGAAAAAGTGCCTTAAAAGTAAAACCATTGATAAAAAAAAAACTATCATAACAAATACCAACTTAAAACTACCTCTTTTAATATTTGAGACTGCATTAATTTGGTAAATTATTATTAATAATTATTACAAACAAGTGTAATGTTATATAAAGGGCTTCATTTTGGGCTATTTTAGAAATATCTTATGTGTAGACACATGAATGGATTAACTGGATTGTCTCATTTCATTCCTTGCTGTTGATGAATGCTACGTCATCATAAAAATCAACAAACACTGATTTTTTAATAGGCTATGGGTGTAAGTCACGCTATTTGTTTAAATTAAATAATTAAACAGCCCAGTTGACAAATGTATGCATTAGCTTAGTATACTGGTAGACTAATAGGACATAGTGATATTACATTTGAAGAGCACCCTCTACTTGACCACAAGGCTAAATACTTTAAATGGTCTGCTGCGCCACATGGACTGTCAATTTAGAATTTTAACAGGTCATTCTTTTTTAAGTATTTAATTTATTCCTACAAACTTTGTCAGCCTTCCAGTATGTCTAATCTAGACAAGGGGCTATAAAATGAACACTGTATGTCTGTGGTGGGGTCAAGTTTTGTTTGTTGTTTTTAGCCAAGGAAAAAGAAAGACAAACAGCAGATGAAAGAGATCATGGCCGAGACGGAGACAGCATATGGGACTCTGAACGTGAAAGTGTCGGGTTACGACATGACGGTGGTGGAGCATTACTCCCAGTACATCCACAACCTCTGCAACCGCATCGGCATCAAAGTGGCAGAAAGGTGAGGATATGTAACATCCATAATGTTCACATTTGGCGTCTTTTTTTGCGAGGAAAAAGTTGACTAGGGCACATTTGTAGTAAAAAAAGAAGAAGGTGGCAGCGGTTTGGTTCCAAAAAGCAGCCGAGAGCAGCTTTTGTTGCTATAACGACAGCTACTGGGACAGTATCCCAAAGCGCTATGTGGAGCGGTGCTAATGCTATCGCTCTCAATAAAACAAAGCGGTGGAGCAAGCTTAAGAAAGAAAAGAGAGAGGGAGCAGTGGTACTAGCCTTAGATAAAACAATGCGATAATATAATACATATATTTCAGATAATCATATAATGTAGCTCGCTGTGCTTTGACTCCATTTTTTATCTTGATGTTATGAAAACGACTACTCCGCTCATCATTGGTCGGCTGTCGAGAAAGCGTTTGACTTTGGATGTTTTAATGCAAAACAGACGCTGGAAGCTTAAAAAAAGACACGTGTGAACATAGTTAACATAACTGTATATCTTAGCTGTTTTTTCTTCTTGTTCTTACCAATGATATCAGAAGCAAAAACTGGAAGATACAGTATGTGTAGCTCAGTTATGGAATTGGTTACTTCACATGGCAGTCTGACAAGAAAGACCCTGTTCTATAACTTGACATTATTTATAATGAAAAAACGTTCAAAGAACGCTCACATAATCTGTTAGCTCAGAGTCAAGAATAAAGGGCTGACGATGCATGATCCAAACCAGAACTGTGCACATTAAAGAAAAGAACATTTGAATTAGCCACTTGAGAAGAAGGCCTGGAGCAGTTTATTTGAAAGTACTTCAGATAAATGTGATTTGAAACTGCATAGAAGTACTTTTTTGTATATTTATTACTACAAAATAGCAGTGACTTTATTTCCAACCAACAAAAAAAAACTAACTATAGACTGATATGTCTGATTGTAACTCTATAAAAGAATCAAGAAACTCAACAATGTCAATCACTCACTTTATTTAGGACAATTCAGTTGTCAGATGAAACTCATGCAGGCAAATTGCAAGTACCAAATATGTAATATAATATATGAATTAGGATCTATGAGCTTTTCTGGTTGTAAACAAGAATAGCACGTTTACAATTTTTAATAAAAAAAAGTCCATAGATGCATTTCATTGTACAACACTTCCATATACAAATGGAAATCCAACGCTTTAATATTCTTTTTTTTCACCTGCAGCTATGCTTTGCCAACCAAGAGCACAGAGGTCATGCTAATGCAAGAGCAAGGCACCAAGATGTATGTTGACGCCATCCTGAAGACTCACGAGCGAGTCGTCCAGGTAAATGTTTCCGTCTGTGTCGGTTGCTGCATGCTCTGTCTTAACACCCGACCACTGAAGCGTTTTATTTGTCCGTTTATCTAGTTGAGCTGTCTGGACACGGCAGTGTGTCCCGTTTTCATGGACATTCTTTTGAAGAATCAACCAGAGGGAGTCAAGCTCTCTGTGAAGCAGGTGAGTTAGATCTGGCACATTACTCTCTGAAGCACGGTCCTGGAAAAGATATGGAAAATTAGACGCATGCAAATAGTTTTGGACATCCCTTGATGTAGTTTTTCCTTTTAAACTGTGTTAGAATTTAAGGTTCTGGTTAACTTAGGTTGTTGGTCAGGGAGTTACATAACACTAACTGGCCAAATGTATGTGGACATCCAAAACATTACACCCATATGTTGTGTTTTTACATTGCACAGAAGGAATGACTTCAACACTCACAACCTGTTTCATGTTCATAAGCCACCTCACTATTGTTTAAAGATACACCTGAAAAAACTATCCTTTAATGGGAATTAAGAGGCTAAGCACAAACCATGAAACCAACCCAAAGTTCAAAGTCCATATAGTGTACAGTATATGAGTAAGAACCCAAATTAAACCTATAACCTATTGGTTATGCAAAGCCTTTAGTGGTCAGCAAAATTTCCATTTGACCACAAGCAACCTCAGTATTTTAACACATGCATAACAATCTTTCTTCCTCTCCCCTCCCTTGTTCTTTCTCAGCACACCGAGGCTGATTTCCAGGCTCGGTTCAAGGGTCGTCCAGAGCTGGAGGGGCTCATCGCTCAGATGAACCATTAGGACCTGTGAAATTCTCAAGTTTGAAATCTCTGTGACACGCTACACCTTGTTTACCTGTTCAATTTATGACTTCTGGCTAGATGCTGAACTGAATTGCATTGTCTCAATACCTATTATCTGTGCAATGAGAATAAAGTTGAGTCTAAATGTTACCGTCTATTTTTTTTCTGATATGCTATGCTATGACCTATTTTTTTTTTACATACACTTTACTATGACTTTGGTTATATGACTGTCTATTTTTTTCTGATATGCTATACTATGACTTTTTGTTTACATACAGTATGTTATGATTTCATTCGACATACCATAATATGACTTTGTGAATTTTTTTACTATACTATGACTTTTTGTTGTACTATACTGTGACTTTTTTTCCCCACATACTATACTATTACGTTTTTACAACATGCTATTCTATGACTTTTTTGACTTACCATACTATGACTTTTTTGGCAGTCTATACCATGACTTTATTTCGACATACTATACTATGACGTTTTTGACTTTTTCTGACATACTATACTATTTATGACTGAGTTTTTCGACATACTGTATGACATTTTTTGACCTTTTTTTAACATACTATACCATAATTTTGTTCAACTTGCTGTATTATGATGTTTTTTGTGACTTTTTTTGACATGCTGTGACGTTTGTGACTTTTTTCAACATACTATACTATGATTTCTTTATGACATACTATACTATGACTTTTTTTGACAAACACTTTCCTATGACTTTTCTTCAACATATTACTCTGTGTTGTTTTTGTGACTTCTTTCGACATGCAATACAATGACTTTTTTTCGAAATACTACACTATGACATTTTCCGGACTTTTTCAACATACTGTAATAATTATTAGAACGATAATATTGGCCTTCTCAGGTGCTACAAGACTCCAGGATTCCAGGACAAGCTGGCTCAGGACTAGCTTAGTTCCCTTCAACTTGCTGAACTCTGCACTTATGTGACAGCATTCATACACTGTTAATACCATTCCTACAGCTGACATTGTCTGTATTGAGTTTATTCATACCCCATACTGTTTGTTCATAATTTTGTATGTAAATACTCTGTACTGCTTTATAAACTTCTGGTTAGGTGCTGACCTGAATTGCGTTTTCACATTACCTGTAATCTGTGCAATGAGAATAAAATTCAGCCTAAATGTCACTGTCTATTTTTTTCTATGCTATACTATGACATTTTTGTGACTTTTGTCGACAGAATATACCATGAATTCTTTCTGGACATCCTATACTATGACGTTTTTGTGACTTTTTTCCGACATACTATACTATGACATTTTTGTTACTTTTTCCGACATACTATACTAAGACGTTATTGTGACTTTTTTCCGACATACTATACTAAGACGTTATTGTGACTTTTTTCCCCCCAACATACTATACTATGACGTTTTTGTGACTTTTTTCCGACATACTATACTATGACGTTTTCGTGACTTTTTTCCGACATACTATACTATGACGTTTTTGTGACCTTGTTCCAACATACTATACTATGAGGTTTTTGTGACTTTTTTCCGACATACTATGCTGTGACTTTTTTCGACATTACTTTTTTCCGACATACTATACTATGACGTTTTTGTGACTTTTTTCCGACATACTATACTGTGATATTTTTGTAAATTTTCTTGACATGCTATACTATGACGTTTTTTGAATTTACTATACTATGACTTTTTCTTTGACATACTATG
Organism: Etheostoma cragini; assembly: GCF_013103735.1. NCBI lineage: Eukaryota > Metazoa > Chordata > Actinopteri > Perciformes > Percidae > Etheostoma > Etheostoma cragini. The sequence continues at coordinate 4,445,120 of NC_048425.1, forward strand.
ACGACTTTTTTCCGAAGTACTATACTATGACGTTTTTGTGACTTTTTTTCGACATACTATACTGTGATATTTTTGTAAATTTTCTTGACATGCTATACTATGACGTTTTTTGAATTTACTATACTATGACTTTTTCTTTGACATACTATGACGACTTTTTTCCGACGTACTATACTATGACGTTTTTGTCACCTTTTTCCGACATACTATACTATGACGTTTTCGTGACTTTTTTCCGACATACTATACTAGGACGTTATTGTGACTTTTTCCCCCCCAACATACTATACTATGACGTTTTGGGGACTTTTTTCCGACATACTATACTATGACGTTTTCGTGACTTTTTTCCGACATACTATACTAGGACGTTATTGTGACTTTTTTCCCCCCAACATACTATGCTATGACGTTTTTGTGACTTTTTTCCGACATACTATACTATGACATTTTTGTAACTTTTTCCAACATACTATACTATGACGTTTATGTGACCTTTTTCCGACATACTATACTATGACGTTTTTTTGACTTTTTTCCGACATTCTATACTGTGATTTTTTCCGACATACTATAGTATGACGTTTTTGTTACCTTGTTCCGAAATACTATACTATGACGTTTGTGACTTTTTTCCAACATACTATACTATGAGGTTTTTGTGACTTTTTTCCAACATACTATACTGACTTTTTTCGACATGACTTTTTTCCGACATACTATACTATGACGTTTTTGTGACTTTTTTCCGACATACTATACTATGACTTTTTTGTGACCTTGTTCTGACATACTATACTATGACGTTTTTGTGACTTTTTTTTAACATACTATACTATGACTTTTTCTTTGACATACTATACTATAACTTTATTGTGACTTTTTTCCAACATACTATAATATGACTTTTTCTTTGACATACTATATGACTTTATTATGACTTTTTTCCGACATACTATACTATGACGTTTTTGTGACCTTTTTCCGACATACTATACTATGACTTTTTTGACATGACTTTTTTCCGACATACAATACTATGACTTTTTTTCCGACATACTATACTATGACGTTTTCGTGACCTTTTTCCGACATACTATACTATGACGTTTTTGTGACTTTTTTCCTACATACTATACTGTGATATTTTTGTAAATTTTCTTGACATGCTATACTAGGACGTTTT
>NC_048425.1:4446405-4545749 GCF_013103735.1 Etheostoma cragini
ATACTATGACGTTTTTGTGAATTTTCTTGACATACTACACTATGACTTTTTTCCGACATACTATACTATGACTTTTTTAAACATGACTTTTTTCCGAAATACTATACTATGACTTTTTCTTCGACATACTATACTATGACGTTTTTGTGACTTTTTTCGGCATTACTTTTTTCCGACATACTATACTATGCCGTTTGTGACTTTTTTTGAACATACAATACTATGACTTCATTTTTTGACATACTATGACTTTATTGTGAATTTTTTCGAGGGGACTTATTTCCGACATACTGTACGATGACGTTTTTGTGAATTTTCTTGACATACTACACTGACATTTTTTCCGACATACTATGACGTTTTTGTAAATTTTCTTGACATACAACTTTTTTTGTTACTTTTTTCAAAAATACTATATACTGTGACGTTTGTGAATTTTCTTGACATACTATACTATGACTTTTTTGTGACTTTTTTCCAACATGACCTTTTTCCGCCATTGACTTTTTTGTGACTTTTTTCCGACATACTATACTATGACTTTTTTCCGACATACTATACTATGACGTTTTCGTGACTTTTTTCCGACATACTATACTATGACGTTTTTGTGAATTTTCTTGACATACTACACTATGACTTTTTCTTTGACATACTATACTATAACTTTATTGTGACTTTTTTCCGACATACTATACTATGACGTTTTTGTGAATTTTTTCGACACATTATTGTGTTACATTTTTTGTGACTTTTGTCAACATAATACACTATGACTTTTTTTTGACAGGAAATACCATGACGTTTTTTCAACATATACTATGGCTTTTTTTCATCATACTATACTATGACGTTTTTCCAACATGCTAAACTATGTTTTGGGGATTTTTCAAGGCATACTACACTATGATTAGTGTAGTATGTATAGTCAGTGACCTTTTTGTGACTTTTTCAACATTCTATAATATGAATTTTTATTAGTTTTTCGAAATTCTGCATTATGAGGTTTTTTGTGTCTTTTGTCGACATATTGTTCTGTGACGTTTTCTCGTGACTTTATTTGACAGACTTTACCAGGAATTTCTTTTCGACATACTGTACTATGACTTTTTGGTGAGTTTTTTCAACATTCTATACTATGAATTGTTATGAGATTTTTGACACTTTGTGTTATGAGGTTTTTGTGACTTTTGTCGACATACTGTACTATAACTTTTTTGACATACTATTATGTGACGTTATTGTGACTTTTATTTGACATACTATACCATGAATTTTTATGTGAAAGAGGAAAGTTTCTGTTAGATTTTCTGTTGCACGCAGACTGACCACTGAGCTGTGGAGAACACATTAGGCATTAGGCCAATGTATTTAACACACAAGCATTAAATGTGATAATAACAATGTAGTTGAATAATAAAATAGCCAAAACAACAGATTTTTTCTTGCTTAAGAACTCCTGAACCAAAAGGATATTGTTACAATTTTTATTTATCTGTCTGGGCACTATGTACATTTTCTTTCTAGATGACACAGTCAAATGTACAAATCATAATTGGTCAATCATTATTGAGTGTTACTGTGTGTAAAAGTGCAAATTGAACCGGAAATCTGGTTAGGGAGTAAATGAGTCTGTACGGACCAAAGTAAGGAGTGTGGACTGGTAGCTGGATTGGTACCAGTTCACCTCCTGGGCACTGCTATGTTGCTCTTGAGCAAGGCACCAAATCGCCCAACGGCTCGGGGCGCATGCCCAGCAGTCACGGCCCATCTGACATCTCTCCATTTGTGCATGTCTAGGACCAGAGTATGTGTGTATACTTGTGTAGTTGTAACAGTTCCCAAACTCACACGACTAGGGAAAGGTACAACGCATACAATTAAGGTAATGGGCGGATCTCTGATATCAATCAGCTATAATCTAGTCCTGCCTATTTTAATTACACAACTCCTGAATAAACCCTCCACCCTACAGACACCCTAATTGCCTTTAAATCGGCTCAATAACCACGCTAATAAAATAAAAAGGAGACCACAGATTGTAAGTTTAACTGCGTGTATTAATGACAACTTATTAAACATCGGACACACCCCCTCCCTACATACACGTTGAAGCATTCAAAGTATCCCACACATTTAAACACGTGTCCGCCAAAACAACCCAACGTCCCAACAAAAGAAATGTCATTCAATACATTTAAATAGTCCGGATCCGGATTAGCCAACGTGGAGAACAAACAAAACAAAACAAAACATGGCCGGAGAAGCGTGGCGAACAACTGTCCATACGGGCAACTTACACAACCTCGGCCCGGTCCGTTCAGCACCAGGGTCGCGGCCGTAGTCCCAAGGAGAAATCCCACTTTTGTAATCCACCGGAAAATATATTTTCTCCAGAGGCTGGTGTCTCCTGGAAAATTTGCCACGCTGCGCCCTCTAAACCCGACCGCTTCTTTCCGTCATTCTCTAGTCCAATCGATCAGCTGATGATTTCTTCACGTCACCACCCAGTGTCATTTTATAGAAGCATCCAGCAAGCATTTCAAAATTAAAGGACACAATACACCAACATCAGAACATACACAATCCCTGATACAAATCCAGGTCACTGAAAACAAAGCTATATATTTTATCAATAAGGTAAAAACAACAATACACTCCTGCATGTTCCCCACATATCATTTAGCCTCTATCAAAGATGGCCATGGGCAACCATTACATAGTGTGTTCTAACAACAGAGTAATTTTTTGTTTTTTAAATTTATATATAGAAAAGTATACATTATCTTTAATAATTACAATGACATTATTGTCTTTAACTGAAATCATTTTATTTCAGACAAAAATCTTATTGAAAAGTTTTGAGAAAAAAACTCCAAATGTCACAGTAGACAATCTCATTCTTTTGTCTCAACAATCTAGAGACAAGATAAAATGATGGAAAGAGCAGAGGTAACATGGGGAATTAAAAAGACCATATATTCCCTCTATTTTAGATTAAAACCCTCAATGTATTGAGCTTGTTCTGTTTACCATTAAACTGTATAATAATCTTTTTGTTAAAAAAATAAGTAAAACACACCGTCGATCATCATTAATCATACTAATCTTCATAATCTTAAGCAAACATAGCAAAACACCAAAATCATGTGTTCTTCCTTACGTAGAATTCTTGATGATAAAAAGCTTCAGAACTGTTAGATTGCCACATTTTAACCAACATAATCTGTGTCTTTAAAAATAAGGTTCACCATTAAAATTACATGAATATTTACATGGGCGAAAGTAATGAAAAGACTGAAAGTACAACTATTTCACTTGGCTTCTTTAGTAGTAAACTTTAAGTTGGTAGTACATTTCATAAATCCCCCCAAAAATGCTTAAAAAAATAATATATAAATGATCAAAGGTTCAGGAGCTTAATTTCATTACTCTTTTCATCTGAAGTGTCTGTTGTGCGATCAGCCAATACAAATGACCTGGATATAAATAACCAAATCAGTGCTTTCCTGATAAGTAGTATAGGGCGCTGGATTTAATGGATAGCATTGTGTCCACCGACTATTGTGTCAAAAGCTCACTTATTGTCAAAAGCTACAACACATATTTTTACAGTACATTTTGCACCTTTAATCAGATCCCTCAAGCTCATTGATGAGAGACCTCATACTCTTCATCCTTTTAAGGATTTCATAGAGAGCGTCTTTGCCCATTGTGCTGGAAGTCAAACTCTGAAGAATGCCACTCATCTGGTCTTGTTTGGATTTTAAAGCTCTCACAGCCTCATAGTTCTCATTTGAGATCAACCTCCTGTCCTTGAGCTTCAACAGGATGCCTTCTGTATCAGTCACTCTGTTAATCAGAACCATCTGATGGAGATCTATGAAATGACCTGAGGCAGGAAGATGAAAGCAAAAAAATCAAACTGCAATTACTAGAGGTTTTAACAGTCATATGTTAAAATTGTAAATAAAGTAACTGACAACAATTTGAGGGTAGCAATGGTGTTCAAGACCACTATATAAAGTCATTTTATCATTTCTCAATCCTAATTTGTGTTTTTACACATTACTTACCTCCATTGTTGTCCATCAAGGCAGAGAGTTGGGGTTTTCTTTCCTCTGGTTCTGGGTTAGCCATCTCTGAGGATTGTACTGCCACATACAATGAAATATTATTTTTCAGAAATGAAAAATAACATTAAAAAAATTCTACAGAAATGTGTCCCTACAAAAACACTATCAACAATACTAAAAATTTTAAACTAAAAGTAAGCCTTGAACTATTATTTTTTTATTTCTGCCGGGTGGGTATTTCATTATGCTCAAAATGATGTACCCTATATAACATTTCTTACCATTTTCTGCAGTTGTTTTCTGGATGGCAAAGGCTACAGGACCTCTGATGGTAAATCCATTGTAAAAGGAAACTTGGCAGTCTTCCTCGAGGCTGTTTCTCAGGTTTGCATCCATCTCAATCTCTGTACCACCAATGTTTGCGTAGACTCTGTGGTTTCGTACCACTCCTTCAACTTTGAGAAGACGGTCTTGGACATTCGGATCTTTGAAAATCTTCTCGTTGCTCCAATCTTGTATTGTTTCCTCATTTTGCTCAAGAAAAATTTCTTTGAGCACCTTTCTGTGAACAATTCTGGTCAGATCTTGACCTTTTCCAATGAAAAACAGAGGGGGGAGGTACCTTGATCGAAAGTGTGTCTTATATGCATAGTCATAGGAGCAGTGCATGCCCGGAATTAATTCCTTGAGGTCGTGGACACATTTCTCTTTACTGTCTGAAGGCCAGCACAGGAGGAGGGTTAACATGTGGAGCTCAGGTGAATCTTCGTGGATCAGAGGCATTTTCTCTATAAAATCAGTTAAATAATTGCAGTCAGAAGGAAACATTGCTCCCATATTTCTTAACATGATATGAGCAAGGATATAGTTGGCCAGAGCTGAGACCGAATCTCTTTGTAAAAAGATTTCTTCCCACCATGTAGTTATTTCCTTAAGGTCTGATTCAGTGCATTCTCTGTCAAGACATGAGAGTACTCCAGCGGATGTGTCGGCCAGGTTTTGCTTAAGCTTCTGGATGAGAGCAGCACCTTTTTCTTTGAAGTGCTTTGGTGGGGAGTCTCCGACATACTTCCTGTAGCAGTCTGTGGTGTCTTTAGAGATGTATGGGGGATCATCTTTTTTTATGTTAGGCTTTGAGTAAGTCAGATATTTATCAAAAAATGCACACTTCCTCTCAACCTCATCTCTTAGGCTGTTTATTAGATTGTAAAATCTGAAGAGTTTGTTGTCTCCAAATGATCCTAGGACAGAGCCCAAGGACACAGTCTTTGTGAGAACTCCTCTCCAAGTTATGTTCTGACGGACAAGTCGGTCATACACAAGGTTGCAAACTTGTAGATAACCAAACATCCCTCTGGTGTTAAACAAATGTGGGATTTTGGTCTTGCCATCCCCTTTCATGTCTGTCCCACGTTCATTTTCAGCAAGTTGTTCTTCTTCTTTGAAGGCTTCAATGGCCTTTTTAGCCATATGCAAAATTTCTCTTTGACTGGCAGAATGCTCCATGTTCTTTAAGTGGTTCTTATGGACTTGGCCCAGAGTGTCAGCAATAAATGAATTTTGGGGATCTCTTTGTTTTGCTCTCTTTGCCCACATTTCTGCCCGATTGTAGTCTTGTAGTTCTGAGTAATAAAAACGAGCAAGTGCCTGTGGAAAAAATGGATTTTGAGCAAACTTTTTAGACACCATTGCTAAAACAGATGCACTCTGACCATCACCCTCCATCCTTTGAATATCTAGAATCAGTCTAGAAAATCTTTCTGGCTCTTCTTTCATCTCGGTACTATTGTTTTGGATATCTTCTTCTTTGCTTTCTTTTGGTTTTGGTCTTCTTTTGGTTAACATGTCTTTGACAAAACCAACCAAAAATGCCGGAACCTCAGCTCTGCACAAAGTGGTCAACAGGTTTCTTGCTGTGTCACTTCTGGCCACACCCGCCTCTGCCATCAACTCAGTACAACACTGTGCTATCATAGGGTGAGCCATGCAGACTTTTTTTTCAGATGCTTCTGTGGTGAAGGTGATGATGAGATGGCTAAAGGGCTCCATTCTGTCCTCCATTGAAAAGTCTCCACGAATGTAGTCATCATGTTTGAAGAAGTCCAGGCACTGAGACTCCAGGAGATATGAGCCTGGTACGTAGGCATTTAGCAGGGATATGAAGGCAACAAGTTGGGTTTTCTTTGGTTTCTTTGCTCTTCGGACTGTGCTAAATACTTCGCATACTTGTTTGACGTAAGCTTGAGAGAAATTTGTTTGCATTATGTTGAAACCATGGAATTGGTTGCATTTGCCATGGTACTTTCTGCGAAGTTCTGTATTTTTTTGATCAAACTTTTGCTTTTCTGTGTCAGAAAGTACTTTTCGTAGTACAACATGGTCTCTGTTTTGTAGAAGGGCATCCTTTCTAACGCAGTTAAGTAATATCACCACAGACTTGTGGGTGACTATCTGCTGCTCAGCAATGATCATAATAATTTTCTCTTGTAGATTTTCCAAAATCTGCTCATCATTCACCAACAGCAGCACAGTGTTCTGGTGGCCTCGACTGCCTGCTGTGAAAAGGTAGACCACCTCTTCTGCAACATTTGTGATGTCTGAGGTTGAGCCTGTTAAAACAGCACTCCTGAAGGTCTTCCTTAAGTCCCATAACACCTTCATTGCAACTGTGGTCCCCCCACAGCCTGGCTGGTGGAACAGATTAACAATTGATGTTTCAGGGAATTTCCTTTTTCCTTGTGTTTTAATCTGTCTCACAAGTTTGTCGTATCCATCTCGTTTAATGAAAGGAGTTCCACTGCCATCTGATTCTGCCTGTTCACTAATATAAAAGTTTAACCATTTGGGTGGGGCCCCTCTGTAAAAGTTTTCCTCTGTCTGTTTAACTACTTCCGGATCAATGATTTCTCCTTCAAACTTATTTGCATAGAGAACATCCAACAGTGAGAGGGGGGATGTTTGATATATTTCCCCACCTCTAGCAGTGGACAAGGCAGGTCCATTTGCCATCTCGGACTTTCAGTTTCCTGCACATTAATAGATGAAAAGATGATATAGATACATCTGTTATCTGGATTATAAACACACACAAAATGCTACAAAGCTAGCATGCAACCATGAAAGACAGCTGCAGGGGAGAAATGTTAAACACCATAAAAAATTAGTTGTTTAAGTAAAATAAATAAATAATATATTTATTTTAATTGTTTTTATAGTTGCAAGTGGCCATGGTGTAAGGGGGTGGGTTTGGCCTCCACGTCATCTGTTACAATAAAACACTGCGCAGGGAGAGGCAATTGTTCTTTGTCTTTTATTTTACTCTCTAACACTCACTACCCTCATCGTGTAGCTGTCTAATTTGTTGCGTAATGCTCCGCTTGCTCTCCCTCACTCTCTAGTCTGGAGCCTTGTGGTTAGGCCTAATCTAGAAGAGAATTATTAGAATATCAATTAAGTAACTTATATATACTTTTATAAAAAAAAAAAGGCAACCGAACACTCTGCAGCCAGTTGACTTTGCATAGACTGTGGCTTCACTCAATGATTCTGATTAAGATAACGTTGATTGATTTGGCCCCATGAATCATTTACATTTGTATATATTGTATGAATTACAATTACATATTATAAAGCCTTTGTGAACCAGTTATCTGGTCTTACCATCCCATATTTTACAACAGCTAGTAAAAGTATTTTACTTGATCCTCTGCCTCCAGGTTCTCAAATGCACTGTGAACTGGAGCTTTTGGGGTTAGCCCCGTACATAAAATAGTAACTAATTCACAATGCTATGCACCGCTCAGATACAATGTAGGCCTACTGGGCATTTATCATTAATTAAAACATTTGTTTATAATGAGTTATTATTATCCTACTCCAACTTAGACAACAATGTCTCTGGTAAAATAGGCCCACTTAACATTAAATTAATATTGTTAACATTATTAATAATTGACATTATTCAAATACAATTTTAAAGTGCTTCACCTGCTGCTGGCCTGCTGGCAGTTTTGATCCAGCTCTGCAAAGTTGCAGATCTGTTAGCTGCTTCCTCTCTCCCTCTCTGTACTCAATGTACTATAATCTAGCAGGATTCAAGAGCCCAAACCATCACACCCCTGAGCCTTTTTCTAGTCTACAGAGCGCACACTAATATAACAGACGTACTAACTACAGTAGACTGCTGCTACAAAGGCTTCATTAGCTGTGTAACGTAGCATGATACGTTGATATATAAGTCAATGTTGTGCGATGTGGATGCAAATGTTACAAGCTGCACATTATTTGAAGCACGTGGATTTTTTTTTTACTATTCAAAGAGCTTTTTTTTTTTCTCCATAACTTCCAAAACTCACATGAAGGTGGAAGGCCTTTCCCTGTTTTTCGAAAGCAGTGACAAAGATTCTCTACTTCTCAGTGTGTGAGAATAAAAGCAAAGTCACGTGACTGGGGGCACAGGCAACAATAGCCCGTACCTGTGAACGCCCCTGAGTCAGAGAGGCTATTATTATCCATTGATGTATTAAAAGAGCTGTATTTGCATGGAGCTAGAACTGTGACAGTAAACTAGTATTGGCACTGACACTCAAGATACAGATTGACAGCAGAGTTAACTTCACCAAAAAGTTTGGTACCAAAATGTCGAATATTATCTTTTTAGTCTAAGTAAAACTTAATGTTTGCAGATATTAAATTTTTCTCACCTTTTTCCATATGATGCAGAAGTCTCTGAAGTCTTGAGAACATGTCATGTACTAAATAGCAGTGATTGGTAACTATGTGCTGTAAACTGAAAGGTGGTTGGATTAATATAGCCTTAAGTCACACCCACATTACACCCACAGTAGGTGGGTGTAACTACAGAAAGATATGTACAGCTGACTGTTTTCTTGCAACAGTATTGTTTTATTGGAAATGCTTACGAGGATTTTCCGTAAAGGGTGGGGAGCTTGATTTGATCTATGAAATGTTGATGACAGTTCACGGAAATTATTAATCTCAACAACGATAACAATAAATCACTGTCCTTTATATTTTTATTATTCAAATTTTTCAGAAACACATTGGTGTACATAATACAGCACAACAAATATGCATCTTTATCAGATTTAAAGAAAAAAAAAAGTAAGTAGAAAGGAATGGAATGACCTACTTAAAAATAATTGAAAATCCAGAAAAAATTCACAAAAAAAGAAATGAGAACTTGGTTGTACAAGTGGACACAGTAATTAAAATAAAACAGTGTTTTAAGGGTTTATTAGAATGTGCTTTCAGTTTAGTTTCCTTTAATCCTCACAAGGAAACCTAACAATGCAATCTTTCACTTTGTTTGACGGTTTCTATGGTGATTTAAACCCGTTCACCAGGTTTCACCAGAGTTGAATCACACTTCTGTTGTTCACTCAGAGCTTGGCATCGATGTTTTACAATTCAAATGACAAGTTCCCCTTGATTGATAAATTTAGCTCATTTTAGTTTTGTATGTTATGGATGACTGCAACTATTGATTATTTTCAAGATTAATCTTGTTCAGGTACCTCAAATTTAAAGAGCAGAGGTAATCTTTAGGTTTTGTGACACCTCAACCATCTTTGAAAAAAAAGCAAGTTCACACAGTATAGGTTAGCAAATATATTTTAATATATCATATTTATATTCATTTTAGCACAATGACAAAATGGCATAATTTCAGTTGTCTCATTTAAATCATGACAAAAAGCCACCTCTTAATATATTGGTTTCAATAATACCTCATATCATATTTTGTTGCAGTCATTGCAAAATGAATCCTAAAGTACTTCTTGTCCTGTGAGAGGAAAACCTAAGCAGACGTTTGTAACAGCATTAAGCCCATGGCATCCAACGGGGTTATTTCATGAGCTATGGGAAAATTAAAAAATGTATGTTATGACGCTCTTCTCTGTTTTAAGCAGTGTCACATCCTCAAACACCACATCAGTTTTTTGTCACTGGGACAGCACTGGATCACTTCACTGACTCAAACTAAATGAAACTGTGTGCACATTATTTAACAGCTGTAAGTCTAAATAATCACACTTGTAGAGCAATTCGACTGAGAAACATAATGAACTGGATTGACAATGTGGGGGAAACCATCACTTGCTACACCGTTTGAAGCACAACAACAAAATAACAAGCAAAAGACAAGAGAAAACATCCCACTGGCTGACTCTTAAGGCAAAGACTCACAGGGCTACTCTCAGTGCCTGGGAATGAGCTCTGCAACATTACTTCAAAATGTTTAAATGTATAGTTCAAATGTTCACATTTTCTGATCTTGATCAATAGGAATTTAATTAGCAGCTGAAAATGACGTTTCAATTCTAAACCCTGCAGGTGCATTTTGGGAAACTCTCTGCTACTTGGAGGTCGGTGTTTCAAAATCACAGAAACCTCAAAGCCATTGAAATAATGTGTATATTACTAACACATTATAATTTTTAAGTCCCGTCTGATGCATCTGTAGAAACCTACACTCGTCTAATTTTAAATCAAAACTTAAACCACACCACAGGAATGTATTTCAGTTAACTCTACAATAACAACTCTGACCAGACACTCAGCATTCCCCACATTAACACACATTACAATCATAAACTATAATTTACAGCATTCTTGTGCAAGACCTGTCATATGTAAAAAGAAATTGACTAGATGAAGAGGTATGGCATCTTGTACACACGCCAGAGATTATGAAAGTATCACTCCACATATTACTCTCTGATCACATCTCAAACAGCTACAACCACTCAGACTATTCACACCACGCTAACCAGCACATAGTTCCCTTTTCACTCTAATACTTCATCCATGCACCCTTTAACCATTCATTAACACCTTCAAAAATAAAAATGGCAAATAAAACTATGGAGCCAATATTGAATAGATGAACACTAGGCCCTACACTAAAAAATGAAAAGAGAATACATTGTGTAAAATAAATCAATAAAGCAATAAATTGTGGAGTAATTTAAAAAATGTATTTAAGCTCAACTTTATTATAATAATACATTTCATATTAAAGTTTTTTTTCAATTACATACATTCTTACTTCAAAATGCCATTTCAGCTCAACAACTGCTACCAAATGTAGCCTGTTAGCTCATGACAGCTAGAGTAGTTCTGTTTAAATTAACCAGAAGCTGCTGCTCTTAACAAACACAGCACATTAACTGTAACCTTTTATTTTGCTTTGCATGGCTGTACATGATACCAGTCTAACTAGCAAGCTAGGCTAGGTTGTTAACAGTAGCAACTGGCTCCAGGTCAAGCTCTAGACAAGAGTGACTACAGTCTTTTCACTCTTCTAGCTAGTTAGCTGGTTGTAGGTAAGTAGCATGTGGAGCTTGTTAGGCTAATAAAAATGTTAGTTTCAGTGTCTTTGTACTGCCTTTATTTACAGTTGGACAGAATCAGAATTACTTGGACATTTTGCTCTAGCTAACAAAAGCTAAGAGGCTAACGTTTGTTTCTTTGCTCAACAACCATTGCTAAATTAGTTGTTTTACACAATTTATTCATGTGGCTATTTTTAGAATAACTTATTTATTCATCTAACATCAAACCCTTTGGGACTCCATACAAACTAGAGAGACTGCTTATTGTTTTTATATCCAATGGGTTATCTTTTTATAAAGTGAGTACAATCCGAAAATACTTTTCATGAAAACATTGCTAACAATCTGGTAATAAAGGCTGTACTACAAATCTGGGGTCAACATTTCTTAAACTTTCAACACGCACCTAGCTCAACATTTCAAGACGCTATACTTCCTTCTTTTGGTAAAGTGTGCACGTGACAACATGTCTCATATGGACAAAAAGGCAGATTACGACTTTGTGACTGCTTTGATCTTTTGTCATGATTCGGAAACTCTGAATGAAATCATTTTCACGAGCGGTGACCACAACACATCTGATTAAATACGACACAGTTAAACATAATAGGTTACATATCAGTAAATACAATGAAATGAATATCACTTTTGTAAAATCATCACCCAAAGGCAAAACAGCAAAACATAAATGAAGAGAATAACATGAATTGTAAAAGTGTTGAAACATGGTCTGCTTAACATTAAATAAGCAACACGTTTTCACCCCCTTGATTTGTTTCCAGTTAGTTAAACAAAATCAGGGGACATAAAAACAACAATATATAGGCATAAATAAATTAATCAAGTTCAAAACAAACACAGTGATATATATTCAAAATACATATTTACAAAATAATAAAAATGAAGAAAAAAACAACCACAAACAGTCTTCTCATTAAGGGAAAATTATACTTTTGTTTGTATCAATTTCAATCAACGGTTAACATTACATGCTGAATACCTTCACATATCTGCCTCTTCATTTCCTACTTCATCTATACTCTAAAGAATTACATATTTTAGTAGGTTTATAATTTTGCAGCATTTACTAAGTTGATATGTACTGGTATAAGGAAATCCAAATTTGACATCATCGTTGTGACTGATATGTTGATATATTATGTGCCGATTGGCTACCGAAAACGTTAAACACATAATCCACCTGGTAATGACGTCAGAGGGTCTGTGCCATGGTTACCATGGTGACATGTATGGGGGTTGACTTTAGAGGAGTAGGACACAAGAAGTGGATGTTAAATATAAAACAAATAGAGAAAGGTGCATCACAGCCACATTTTGATGCAGAACTTTTAATACTCCAGTGAATGCAACCAGGAGAATATAGAGCATCTCTCAGCTGGATTTCTTTTCTTTTTGATGTTTACAGATATTGCATGGACAAACTACTGACAAACTACCATAACATTGTTAACATGAGTCCACTGTTTACTGAAATTCTGAGAGAGAGAAAAAATAAAAGTCACTTGGTCACATACATTTAAATTCACAAATTGCTATTCCAAAACATTTCAAATGAAAAGAGAAGATGAAAGAAAATACAATGGTCCAAATCCTCCCTTGCTGATCTTTTGTACAGCTATGGAATCGCATGCTAAGATCTGCATGTGGGTTTGTAAAGTCAACAAAGCTCTTCACTGAAAATTGGGAGTGGCAAGTCGGGGGTCGATAAACATCCATTTTAACGCTGGTAAGGACCATTACCCACAGGTCATAGCAGTAAGTTCAACTGCCTCCCTTTGCCTGACAAAATGCTCTCCGTTCAGCTCTGTGATGAATGCAGTATAGTCATACTTTGTGTTCAATAGGCTCAAGCTATAGGAGGGCAGGAACCGCTTCACTCGGGGTCAGGCCTAGCAAGGGCTAGTCTGGACGTTGAAGGGAAGATCCACCCAGAAACACTCTGACACTGTTGGACATTATCAATCTGAAATATCAGTACATGGATATTGGATATATTTTATGATTAAGTGCTGCATTCTACAGTTTTTTGTATATAATTTGATAATACCTTAACTAAGCATGTGTTGTGGATCAATTTCAGTTTAAATCTACACTCAGAGACGCTTGAGTGATTAATTTCTCCGTAAATGTTAGAAGTCGGTGCAAAACTACAAAAAAAGTTTACAGTTTAAAATATGCCCTTTCTCTTGGATTCTTAAGGGACAAAAACTTATAGAAAAAAACTACTGACTGCATTTAGGCACAGTGGTGCTTTAAGCTAAATGCTAACTCAGCAGACTAACATGTTTACAATAACAAAGCTAATATGCTGTTGTTTACAATACCGGTATAATAATTGCCATGTATGCCGTCTAAGTTTAGCATGTTAGTATGCTAACATTTGCTAATTGGCACCAAACACAAACTATAAATTACTGAAGTGTTGTTGGTATGCAAGAATTTGGTCAAACACTAAAGTATTGGACAAATAAAAACTTGATGAGGGCACTAAATAGAAAGTCAGAGAAATCACTAAGGTTATTGTAATTCATCCGAACAGGGCCATGAATTTCTGTACCAAATTTCATGGCAATCCATCCAATAGTTGTGGAGACATTTTACAATAAAAAACAAACGTCAACCTGTTGGTTGCGCTGGAGGAAAGATCAGGGGATCACCAAAGTCATCTTTGGCGACCATATATTTGGATACAAAACGTCATGGCAATCAATCCAAAAGTTATGAGATATTTCATTCTGAACTGCAAAATGTGCCCATATGGCATAAAGAACAGTGTTCAGGTATTTAAGGGTGGATTATTCCTTTAACAGTGCAATAAAAAGCTTGATCTGGCCTAGATTAACTGGATGTTATGCAAAGAAACATGTTGACGATTTGTAAACTTCGCCACGCAATTGCAGGCATTAACAAACTATTGAGTGTTTGCTTTGATTTATAGTCTGTCTTACAAATTCTAAACAGTGAACATTGGGTTACTAGCATATATTATCTTTCCCAAACTGCACACTTTCTTCTTATCAAGTGCCACTCGCATGTCCGTCATGCAGATTCAACACAGGAATGTCAAGATCTTGTCAGATACCCTGACTTGTCACAATTTAAGAGTTCAGTTCTTTAGATTAAGTGATTTGAGGATATGTTACAGTGCAAAGTTCTCCTACAGACGTAAATGCATAGGATACAAATCAGTCCAACACTACAATACACGGCGAGCAATAATAAAAAAAAAAAAAAGAGAGAAAAAACAGATCACAGAAACAGTAATCTAAATAAGTCTTGGCCGTTGGCACTGGGGTCTTGAGTGGAACAGGGCTGGGAGAAATGATTAGTCGTACACTGATCAATTTTTATGTTGTTGGTTCATTTTTTGGAGCCTACAGCTTTGACGACAACAAAGATGGGGGCAGAAGTAGATCCATAGACTAGTCCTTTGCAAATTCCAGAATAAAAGCACTCTTAAAAAGTGAGAGCCGTTAACATTAACTTGATGTGTGTGCCAGCGTCTGTCTCCGCTTTTATACACAAACACACAATTACTCACAGTTGTTAAAAGTTTTTGGGGTAAACACAAAGTCCGCTAAGGCTTTAATGCGGGGGGAAAAAGAGACACAGTGTTCAAAAGAGCAGGTATAGTAGATTAGTTTCAACAGTCGTGCTAGCTATGTTGTTGCATGGCGGTAATGGCATAGTCAGTGGGTTATGAGCCGTTGTGTTCATTAGAGATCCTTGTCACAATCTACTTTATGTACAGTTTTTTAGAATGACATGTTTTATTATCACATGCCACATTGTCTTTCTGTTCTTTATCTCATTTATGTCTTATGTTCATTTCCAGAGGTCATAGTTTAACCCCTCATACAGGGACAAATCCCAAGCTGGTCAGTTACTTTCTGTGCAACAAACGAAATGGCAAGAACAGTTTAGTGTTTGTCTCTTTGTGTCACACAACACAACATTTCAACTGAGTAATTATAATACCCAATATGATTTCTCCAAATATACTTTTCTAATGTAGTCCAAATTGATGTACTTTAAGTGCTTAAGTTATTATCACCACCATTTCAGATCAAATCAAATTTACATAAAATCAGGGTCTAAAGTTACAAAATCCAGACATGGTGAAATTGAACGTACAGTGGAAATTTGAGTGTCCTCTATGGAACACACACACACACACACTGCAGGTCAATATATTATTTCTGCTATATTTTCTTCTAATATATTATTGGTATATTTACATCTCTAGCCAGCTCGTACAGCAGACCTCTATACTATCTGGTCCCATTGATGAAAAGAGAACCTATGGACAAGGAACATCCATAGTATAGAAAGCATTGCTTTACCTTTCCCATCTAAATGTTCTCTAAATATATCTTGCTATGATTATAAGCTAAAGGCAAATATTGGCTTTTTCTTATGAAAATCAACTTTAAATATAATGTTCTAAAATAGTAGTTTTTTTTCTTTTACCTTTGAAACATGATATCATTATCTGTGTAAGAGTAAAGGGAATGCATACATGTCCTCCAGCTGAGGAACAGTGACTGTCCTGGCCTTTAAGTTTGACTTACAGTTTAGTTTCAAATACAGCGACTTCATGGCAAAAGAGGCAAAAGATGGTAACTTGGTAACTGTAATTAGTTATTGAGCTATAGGGACTTTAAATGAATAGTATTCCATTTGCCTTTTTTCCGCGAGTTCAATGAAAAGAATGCTATTCCTCTTAGGTTTGTATAGTAAATATAAAGTGGTTATCTCAGCAGATGAGCTTGGCAAAAAGACGAGAAATTTTGAGCCTGGCTATGTCCAAAGGAAACAAAATCTTCCAACCACAACCTCTAAAAACTAATTAACAAAAAATATCTCATTAATTGAATCCCTATATTAACCCAAGTGTAAAAACAAGGCTAGCTGTTTCTGGTCTTTATGCTAAAATAAGCTAAGCTGTAGCTTCATATTTCAAAGACAGACATGAATGTGGTATCTTTCTTCTCACATAAGTCACAGCAAAAACCGTGATAAAGCGTCTTTTGAACGATCCATTTCACATTTCAAACACCTGAACTATAAATGCTGCTACATACTAAAACAAGCACCCTCACAGGAAAAAACAGTCATATATATGAGATTTGGATACGTTTTAAATGTTTTAATAAGTGTTCACTTTTGCTTTTTTAAAATACTTTTTGATAATGTAAACAATGTATTTAAAAGGTTGTTGGCTGTTTCGCATATTCTAATTTAATTTTGAAAACATAAAGCAACTGATGAACTACGTTCATAGCCACAGTCGTAGTTAAGTATCATTGTACATACAATGCATTCCCAGCTTAATTGTAGCTTTTTGAAATTTTTAGAACGTCTGGAAAAATTGAACTTTGCCATTACACTATGTGGTTTTGAACGCAGGGTTTGTACTTTTAAACTCTTCATGGCTGGATGAAGTCCAAGTCTTAACTATAACAACCTTCACTGACATGCACACACTTAGACAGGCGGTTGCATACAGTAAGCACAGCATCACAGATTGAACAGTGTTTACAGATTACACTCAATCTAAACTGACCCTTTCAGATTTTTGAATTGAGGGTAGACTTTGTTTCTCTCTCTCTCTCTCTCTCTCTCTCTCTCTCCTTACACACATACACTGTTCGTCCATCTCCAGATTACGTCTTCTAATGTCTCTTTTTCGCAGCTTCCCGCCTCCCCTCAGCTCGGAAAGAGGCTGCATCGCTACGATCTAATTGGATGCTTGGTTGGTGGCTGCCTGCGCGGTTCTGTGTTAGTGCAAGGATGGTGCTTGGCTGGATGTGTGTGGTGTGCGTGTGCGTAGTGTGCGTGTGTGTCTGTGTGTTTGTGTGTGAGGGTAGGGTGAAGTAGGGGAGCGATGGGGTTGGTCATAAACGGTTGGTCGGTTGATTGGAGTGCCAAGAGTGAAGGAATCAAGGTGCAAAGATCAGGGTTGTGTGTCACGATCTCACACTTTTTTAGGAGGCGGGGCCAACTTGATGATCTCATCTTCGGAGGGCTGGCGGATGATGTCTTTTAGGGGGGAGGGGTTGGAAAAAGAAGGTAGAAAGAGACAGAGAGTAATAATAATAAGAATTACACATCATTGATGTCTGCTAACACAGTCTCAGAGCTGTATAAGGCAGCATTTGTACAGCTGCTGCTTCAAGTTAAATGTGTTATACAGGCAAAACACAGGGTGGCTTTTATTTTGAACCAGTCAGAGGAAACAACAGTGTGCCTGAATTTATCACCGATGTTAGCACTGACTGTGAACATTCATAAAAAATGCATCTACAATACAGAAATGACTGCTGATTTATACTTGGCACTTTGAGCTGCATTTCATGGATGGACATTGCACAAGTTTTTTATATAGTTTTAAATCAACTTGGCTGTGAGCTAAATTTCCCCTGTGAACTAAACCGAGCTACAAAAAAGTTGTGGTAAATAAATAAATAACGGCAGCAAAAAGCATGTTGAGAGAAAATACATTGTATTGCAACGTGACCATCCTCTTATTTATTATTTCTACCTTTATTTACACCCAAAGAAAACTGATATAAAATCCACAATTAAACCAGAATATATGTAAGATAAAGTAAAGACTAATGCTTTAAAACAGTTCATAAAAAGAAAATGACCTTTCAGAATTAGATGCTTTTGTTGACCATTGCGGCATTAATCCAGACCATGTTTATGCATGTTTCCTAAATTTTTGCACAGTTGGTCTGCACATTCTAAATAATGTTATATGAAACTGGTTCGACTTAATAATATTTATTGGAATGTTTTTTCCTCGCAGCTCTTTGTCACAGGTTGTTTTTATGTTTTACTATCAATTGTGACCAGTTCAACCAATGTTTTTTTTTCTTTTGTGAAATAAAAGTGCAATGAATTATTATTAATTACCCAGTAACTGGACAGTAACTCACAAGAAGAAAACTTTTTATTTTGCTTTCCTATTCTGTTGAATGATCCAGAATGATCTTGCTACAACTTGTGAGGGGCCTGATCCATCGGTTGGGAACCACTGAGGTAAGGATGTTAAGGCAGTTTTCTGTAACCCCGTTAGGGGGCAGACCTCACCTACTACTACAACTACTACTACTAAGAACAGATTTGACATGCCAGGAAGCTAATCAGCGTACCTTCTTTCAAGTCAAACATGCATACATGTCTAAAAGACTATCAGACTGATACTCTAAACTGATACATAACCCTACATCTACATGTTCTACAGATTAAGCTCAAAGAGTGGGCTACCTTTGTATTTCTTGGCTGAGGGGATGCGTGTGAGCTTGGTGTCGATCTCGTCATCCTCAGAGATCTTGAGTACGGTGGTGCGGTACTCGATCACCCTCGTCAGCAGGTCCGGTCGCCGCGAAATCTCGAAGATGTGCTCGATGTACGACAGATTATCTGCATGAGAAGTGTTGTTTTTAGTAACATTCAACATTTATTAAGCCAAGGACCCCTTTGCTGAAAGAGCGACAGAGCAGTGACCCCCTTCTATTTATGATATTAAATTCTTTTACATTTTAAACTGGGCCTCCAATGACATGTAGGGTGGCCTAAAACTGTCATACATACCTTTTAGTGCATAGAACACTAAGTCATTAAAATGATAATTAACAATAATTTGGTGACCATCTAGGGGTCTGGGACCCCTAGATGGTCATCAAAGAGGGGGCCTCTTTGATGACCATCTAGGGGTCCCAGACCCCTTGTTGAAAGTGTTTGGCTTACAGAACATCAGGCATGTCATTGATGCTCATTGGAAATAAGAAAAGACAAACTCTGCTCTTTGTAAATGTTCACACAGGAATATAAAATACAGTACATACAATGATCAGATTTATTTGACTTCATTATTTGATTTGTTCCTTTGAAATGAAAACTTGTTCTCAGTCTGTTTCTCACCTTGGGCCAGCTTGTCGTTCTTCTCCAGGTAGCTGAACCACTCCTTGGAGGAAGTGATGTTGTTGCTCTGGTCCTCGGGAATGTCCTCCTTGCAGGCCGACTTGAGCTGCTCCAAGTCTTCGTTGGTGATGTTTTCAGACAGGTCGCTGAGCAGAGAGCTGTACTCCGCCATGGTCTGGTCAGAAACAAGAGAACCAGTTAGATACACTGAACACAGTGATGCCAAAAGAAGACAGACAGTATAGAGGAGAAAGAAAGATATCCTACTGTTGTTAAATTCCTCAATGTGGAAACAGCCCACCTACGTCCCAGATTTCAGAATGGAATGTTAGGAAATGTTGATGACAATAGCATACTGTCAGAGTGGGATGGAAAAGCACAAATACACTGAGAATAGAGTATATTAAACAGCTCTTTGTACCTGAAAGAGGAGATTGACTGACAAGACAGGACGAGACAATATGGGACGAAACACTGTCTTGCGTCTAAATTAAGGCAGTCCCAAAGGGGGGATCTATAGAACTCAGTGGAAAACTTCAGTCAGCATTTGTCTTTTGTTTATTATACTTGGATTGATCTTCAAATGAAGGACAGTGACAGTCTATATTTCTTTATTGTCAACCAATCTCATGAAAAGACCAAATCCAACTAAACCTACGAACAGGTATTGAGTGAAATAGCTTATTCCTTTGTGCAAAAGACTTCCATTATTATCCCAAAACAACTGCAAACTCATCAATGAGCCACACTGTTGCACTCATTGACATGTTTCTACATTACAAAAAACATAAACAATATCTATCAGTATCTGCCAATACTTTTCAAGTGTTGAGAGATGGACTATGTCATTCTTGGCTTTCCTCTTTTTAGGGGATGGGTTGCCAATAAGAAATTGATACGTACTAACATTGGCCTTTAAAATGTTGTACCATTCACATGTATTAGCAACTACAGTAAAACCGTTACTTGCTCAAATCAACTCAAGCTCTAATGAACATTTCTGTGTCTCTCTGTCTCCCTTCAGTGGACATATTAAAGAAGACCATTTCTGTGCTGCTGTAACATCACAGAAGCCAGTATACCCCTCAGTGTTTCTGCTATCAGATAGGTTTGTTACCTTACATAAAAAAGATTTTAAGCAGGGAGGTACATAGATTTTAATTTGGGGACAAAAAGAATATATTGGATCTGCAGATACCCTGAGTAGAGGTATCAGGATCTGTAAAAAAAAACAAAAAAAACATGGGTGCTTCCTACGTATAGGCCTCCTACTTGGACAAAAATAGACCATAGACAGCCCTGTATTGATATTCAAATTCATGGCAATACACTGGCTTGTTTTCAGATTTGGACCTAAGATGGATTCAGTACTTAGGCAGTTGGCGACAAAGAACCACAGTGAGAAAGAAAGAAAGAAAGAAAGAAAAACAGGCCGAGGGATTCAGACGTGTTGTGAGGCCGTCTGCTCTGTTCAGCTGCGTCAGTTTAGAAGAAATAAAGGAAACACACGCTTCAGATTGCAGCTCATGGCTCGGTTATTAACATACTTGGGTGTGTAAAGTATTCATACGCATCTTTGTATCCAAATAAATATGCAAATATGAGAAATATAAAATATACAATAATACAAAATTGAAATTTGTTGGCAACAATGAGGATATTTATCAATTGTTTGACTCCATATTTAAGCAAAAACGTTAAAATTGAGTGGGTCTACATTCCACTCTAGTTCCAAATGCAAAAACGTTGGAACATTCTGACACAGTTTATGCTTGAAAAAAAATATTTTTCTGTCGATCGACTAATGGTGGAGACATAGTGGGATGCCAATGACATAATGCCATAGTAAACCAAAAACTGCTGCTGGTGTTGCTTCCAACATTTTCAACCTCGCATCCAATAAATTGGCTGCTTCAGGTTTTTCAAAGGTCTTGCTATCCCATCATCCTGGTGAGATTTTCCCCAGCCCTTGGTGAGTTTAAGGCAGCAGAGGTTTAGCTATGAGGAAATGAATAAGGTCACCTACAAAAAGCTGCATTTGAGCTGATTGGGATCCAGTGTCTTGCTCAGGGACACTTTAGCAACTTTGAGGAGCGATGCAAGTCGCAGCAGGACTGCCTCCCTTCTACCCATCTTCTCTAACAAATGCTTCCCACAACATAAACATGAATCGGAATCACATATATCTCTTTCTGTGTACCCCCCCAAAGCCTAGCATCTATACAGCTGGCGAGAGGCTGCCGCTCAATGTAGTGAAACATAGGCATTGGCACGAAGCTCTGTCTGCCTCTGATCCCCACAGTCTCATCACAGATAAACACGGCGTGCAGAAAGCCCAGAAGAGGCTCTGTGATGAGTGGTGTGACCTACATAATAGAGCTGCTGTCACCTGCAGCTACCACCAGAGGGCCTCCATTTACTGTGGAGCATTAGAGACTTCTTATGGTATGACAATGCTATTGCCTGCTCACATGGACATATGGATAGGAGGGGGTGCTTTCTAGCTGAGCAGCAGACCATGAAAACATGATAGTAAACAGTGATGGAAAAAACACAATGGTTTTATTAACTTATTCTTTCAAAAATACAGTTCAATTTGACACAGAAATAAAAAATGTGCATTTCTAGCTAATAACTGGTGACTAGATGAATGGGTCTACATGCTGTCCTGACAAACAGTGACAGGTCTTTTAGTCAGCGTATAATGTTTGGGATGCTGTAGTCCCAGAGGCTGATTTTGAGGTCATGATTTGTTTGTCTGTTCTCTAATGGCTAATTGGTGGCATTTGGTTTGGTTTGTCTGAACCACGATCTCAGCCTCAGGGCGAGAGCACAATGATGACAGAGCGCTTTTACCGTGCATGTAGAGAGAGAGAGAGAAAGAGAGAGGAAGAGCGGAAGAGAGAGCGAGATAGTGTTATTTCAGTCTTAAATGTCACATTCATCTTCTCTCTAACTTGCTCAATCAACACAAAGCACTGCATGGGAGAGAGCAGAGATATGCACCTTAACTCCAGTGAAGACAACTTGGACCTGAATTGTGTGTGTGTGCGAGCATTTTTGCATGTATTTGCGTGCACTCAAGTGAATGTGTGTTTGAACGCAATCACGAGCTTGTGAATTGTGTGTGCAAGGAGGGAGACAAGAAGAAGAGTGTGCGTGTATGTGTGTGTGTATGTGTGTGTGTGTGTGTGTGTGGAGGGGGGGTCCCTGAGCCCTCTTCTTTCGACCGAGGTCGCACTGCCTGCTCTCTGCTTTGCACCACAATGGACTGGCGCTGCTTTTGTGTACTTTTAGCGGAGAAGGGGGAAGAAAAAACAACAATGGATTGAGCGGCTACATTTAGTGTTTCTCTCTCCCACTGCCTCCTTTAACTCTTTCTTATCCACCAAATAAACAAAAAATACTT
Source organism: Etheostoma cragini (assembly GCF_013103735.1). NCBI lineage: Eukaryota > Metazoa > Chordata > Actinopteri > Perciformes > Percidae > Etheostoma > Etheostoma cragini. Next base: position 4,469,202 of record NC_048425.1, read on the forward strand.
TGTAATGGGCATGCTTCAAAAATTACAAAGAAAATCAATGTCATTCATGTTTTTCTTTTTTTAAAGTATTTTTATTGAACTTGTCTTGATATATTTATGATTTCTTTGCCATTTTACCTTTGGTTCTTACTTGTTCTTCTAAAAATGATCTAAAATCAATACTAGGTGCCTTACCTGCTATCATGGACCCAATGTATCAGTAATCACAGAGGCCACCGAAAGTCTGTTTCAGCACACATCTGGTTCTACAAAGGCCAACTACCATGGATCAGTGTTTTGTAAAAAGTTCTGAGAAAAAAGAGCTATATATGCATTTTTTAATTCCTGTGCAACATGGTAGTCATGCGCTGAGTAAAAAGGTTTGTGAAATCCCCTCCAACCAATGCTCCCCCCATCCCTAGTCTCTCTGGGACGAGCCTGACACTGCTTCCATACATAGAGACCCACTGTGCTTCACATTCTCATGAACACAAACATGCTTTTGTCTGCTCCTTCCTCTGTCTCTGCTGCCTGTGCGTGTCTGTGTCTGTGCATGTCCTTAAATGTGGGAAAGAGAGAGAGAGAGAGAGAGAGAGAGAGAAAGAGTTGTCACTAAAATTATAATTACAAAGCCAAATTCAGCTATATATTAAATTGTTCAAGTAGTTTAAACTATATGAGATAACCCAGAACTAGGAAAGAAAAGTAGTTGGGACAAGAAAAAACTATAGTACGTAAACTTTAAACTCCACTTTATAAAAATATAATATTAATGCTGTATGTGTGTTCGGTAACATTTGGAAGTTTATCAGTGACAAAACAGTTTGATGAGCAGTAAATGATTTCAAGCTGTGATCAATCTGCAAGTGAAAGACATGCACTTGGAAAAGGAGGTCTTCATGCTCAGTTTGAAATGTCAGTGTTTCTCTAGCAGTTTTGAGGGAGCTTAAACAGGTTTCTATAAGTACTTTTGCAGCTGAAATGCAAAGCTAGGCGTAGGCCAAAGTTTTTAATATATACATTTATATATACATTGTTTTGTTTCACTATCTAGCCACATTTTTGCATCTCAAAACTGGCAGAAAATAAAAGTCTGTTTCTATTTAAGGCTGCAAAACAACTTGAAGCAGCCAAGCTAAGCATGTGTGTTTATTTTGTAATACTTAAAAAATTGTGAGTCAAGAGCTTCCATTGCAGTTTGTAGTGCATCTTGGCTTGTAGCATGTAGAGTTTGGAACCTTTAAATACAAAAAGAAAAGCTTGAATGACTTTTGCATTCGTTCTGTAGTTTTGTCATTAATAAACTTCCATAGATCTGCAAGGTGTGAATGGATGCCAAGCAGTCTATTTCCACTCCGTGACTAAACTGTTAAACCCCCCCCCCACCACCACCCCAACCACTATTGTCTGCTTTACATTGTGCAATCAGGCCATTATTCATCCAGAGACCCATTGCTTTCCCGATGTTTCCCGTTCCTTTTTTTTTTTCTTTACACTTTCTAGTCTCTATTCCTGTTAGATCCTTTCTCTCATTTCTGTCTTTATCTCCATGTCTGATTGCAGAGGGGTTAAATAAATGTGCAACATTTAAGCGCAGAATGACGGCACAAACATATGCTGCAGCAGACTATAAATATATATATATATATATATATATAAAAATGCAATGTTGAGGCGGTGTTTGTACAAATAAAGATATTGTCAAGTACAAATGTGGAAGATCCAGGACTGAAAGCTGTGACAATATCTGCCGAGTCCTTGAGCCCTTCCAGAGATGAAATCTATTTTTATTTTCCATTAAAGGCCTCACATTTTACAACACTTCACTATTCTAACACGCAGAGACACACACAGACGTACAGTACATTTATACCACAACCACCAAAACGCCATTCATCCTCCACACCAATGACGTTGCCATGGAGACCAGGCCTAGCTTTGCCTTTAGGCCTGGAGACTGTTACCTAGCGACGGGGCAGACACCGTACTCCTTCCTCACTTTACTTCGCACCCTCCTCACCCCTTTCAGAAAAAAAGCCCCACAAGATGTGCAATTTGAGGAAAGTCACACATTGAGATTTTCTTTTCTTGACTTAGTTAGGTTGGAATATTAGTTTATTTGCAACAAGTAAACAGGGCTGTGACGACATGGATTTTTTCTTACTGCGGGGAAAAAGCAATGTACATAATGTTTGGTGTTTAGACGCTCTCCTCAAGCCGTGAACTATTTAATAATAATCAAACCCCCCATATGTTTAATAGACTGTCCATTCACTTTGTGGAAAGCTGAAGTGACAAATAACTTAAAAGATTAATAAAAAGAGTCAATGATGATGACAAAAAAAGATTGTTTATTATATTTCACATTACACAACAAATGCCCTCCTGAAAACTTCCACCAGCAAATAAGACAAAACTTAAAAAATGGGGTGATACGGTTTTCGTCACAACCCACGGAAACACCATCATTTGTTATTAACACCAGTTTAGCGTTACTGTAATGAACATATACAGATACGTTGTGAGTAAGAAGAGACAATATAAGACATAACATATGTTCAAATGACATGTTTGCATAACTCTACCTCCTCTCTCTTTTTATCAAAAAAGACACACACACACACACACACACACACACACACACACAGCTGGCCAACTGTGCTGGACTTCAGCATGGAGACAAGCCTTTAGATTTTACCATGGCAACCAAACCACCGGGATAGCAGCTCAAACAAAGCGAAATAGACTCTGGGGTACTGTTTCCTATTCAATATTTTCAGACCTTGTGCCTGTGTCTGGTTTGCTTTTGGGAGTTTTTTTTCGCCATTTTTAACTTGCTCTTTGATCCATCCCTCATGTATTGCCCTTTTGTCTCTGTTGCTGTTAATGTCTTTCTCCGCCTCCTCAAACTCTCAGCTGTTTGAATTTACAATCTATCACTATAGGCTCTAGTAATTAATGATTCATCAATGAACTGTTTGGTCTATAAAATGCCAGAAAATGGTGAAAATGTTGAAAAAAGCGGCAAATTCTCACATTTGAGAAGCTGGAAATGGAGAGAATAAAACGTGTTGATGATTAGGTTTCTGTTGCTGAACTCACTGATTATTTGGCAAGTTGTTTCAGCACTGACAAAAGGAGAAAAGAGATCCAATCAGGCAACTGATAAACCTGACACAGTGGCATCTAACAGTAAACACAGTAGAGAGGCCAGTGTTGTGTACACTTCCAGGGGCTGTATTTGAAACACTGAAAGAAAAACAGCATGCTGGGATTGCCTCCACATGGTTCTCACTGACTGTACCCCTGTTATATGTGAAATACCTACGTTTTTACATGCGTGGCCTGACCGGCTCTCAAAACAAAGAACAGAGAAGCTGTGCACAGAGTATAAAGTCTTTCTCTGCTCAGGACGCAAGTACTCCATTATATCTTTACATAACATATATTTTTTTGCCGGTTTATTGCTGTTCTGAATATTGTATGCATGCAGCTCTTTTGAGTATCAAAATGCTAATAAATCCTGCACAACTTCTTAGATCTTCACGTTAGACTCGGTGAGTACAAGCAGTTAGTCTCCATCTTCTTGTATTAAACATACCGGGACATTTCTCAAGCTCCTGTGCTCTTTTTCTCTCTCGCAGTATATTTTTCTCTTTGACTCAGATGGACCAAGAGGCAGAGTGTAGGAGTCCCACCCACTATTAAATCTCCCATGAAACTCACCTCGACTTTACAAAAGTCTGTTCGGCTGACCATGTATGGAAATGTCTATTCTTAAACAGCTTTTACTCCAAAAATGAAAAACAACAAAAAATGATATAATACACCTAATGAAATCTTCCCCTAATTTTGGCAATGTTGGACTTTGAAGTTGCATAATTCTCTGAAATTGTCTTTTCTCCTACTTATCTATAGGTCTCTCTCTGTGCAATAAATCTTCTTCCTCTCTCTCTGACTATATCACCAGTCTTGCAGGCGCAGCAGGAGGTGAGGGATTAGAGAGTGGGAGGCAGAAGAGCTCACAGTTGCGGGTCGAAGCGAATGTCCGCCTCCAAAATCTACCTTTTCAGGTCAGAAGTCTCTCCCACCCATCCACAGATATCATTTTGAATTTGTGAGCGTGTAATTAATTGCAACCTGCTTGCTCACGCTCCCTCATACTAAAACCCACTGTAAAAAGAAATCTTGGAATTTAGCTAAAATGATTCTGAACAATCTTGAAAGAGACCCATTGGCTGTTTAGCTTTTACAGCACGTTTATCCATCATCCTTCTGTTGCTTTTGGACTGCTGCCTAATAAGTAATGGCTAAAGCAAATAATCCAGCAGGAGAGCATTGTTCACAAATAGTATCCTCGTTATGCGTTTTATATCGATGTGTCAACACTGTGGGCACAGTTAGAGACTTTTAAGTTTTGTTTCATTTGTCCATGGTTACTAGGGTTGTGTCACATTTTTTCCAGTGCCTCCGCTCCCAAATCCGTCCCTAAAACCTACTAAATCAAATCATTATTCATTTCCTTCTCACTCTAACTTTTATTGTTGTATTTGTATATTATTCTATTTTAGCCTGTTTCCTTTTCATGACCATTTTTAATTGCTCTTTAATGTTTAATGTAAAGCACTTTGAAACTGCCATGCTGCTGAAAGTGCTTTATAAACAAAGTTGCCTAACCTTAAACCCTCAACCTGTCAGTCAGTCACCAGGGCATAAAAACCACTGTTGCGCTTGCTTCTCTCAGAGGAAATAAAAAGTCTAAAGCACCCCAAACGCTTTTGACAAAAATATCATATCGCAGTGAAGTTTTGAAAACCGTAACCACACTTGCAACCGTTTTAATCGGCATTGCCGTGACTCACTGTGACTTAAAAAAAGTCTCACAAAACTGCAGAGATGATGTATAGTTGGCTTGAGTTTGCTCCGTCCAAACCTCTACGCGAGCTTGTGAAGATACAGATATTATCCCACCCTGAGTGCATTCATTTAAAGGCATGAGCAGAAGAATTGAGGTGTGAATTGAATACTAGGGTTGGTTGAAGTGAGTGTTGTACTGGATGCGTTTAAACTGGATATGTTATTAAAGAAATTGGTTCAATATTTCGGTTTTCATAATACGTGCTTGTCCATTTCTCCTGATGTTATCACAGCAAGTGCCAAGACTTAACCTCTTAGAACTTTAGAAATACTCCTGCGAAGATCTGAACACGTCTTCTAATTGCAAGTCACCAAACTAGAACTTCCTGTTGAGGTCGGTACAGTTAGATCAGTTAGATCCAGAATCTCTCCCTGATAACACCCTGGGTTCCTGCAGTGAATCCACAGAATGTAACAGCAAATACTGCAAATCACATGCTGTATGCCCTCTATTCTGTATACTGTATGTGTAAACCAAGCCAAGGGTCTCGCGAGCAACAGTCGGACATTGATCAATGCTCGATGCCACAGGCGCTAAAGGGATCCAATCTGCCTCTCCCCAGGTTTCTTTTCCACTAGCAATCAACAAACAGACGCCCCCTGCAGACGAGGAGACCGAGGAGGAGGAAACACTGTCCAGTCACTGCAGGCAATGACCAGGCCTCGCTGCACATCGCCATGTAACAGCTTTATACCACCGCTGCTACACCACATCCTGTTGGCCTTCAGAATGACACTCTGCTGTGTCTTTGTTTCATTTTGACTGAGCTGGTTCTAAGGTGGTTGGGGGGGGGGGGGGGGGGGGGGGGGGGGGGGGGGGGGGGGGGGGGGGGGGGGGGGGGGGGCATTTTGAGTTTTGATTCTCTGCTTGTGTTCGTTTTGATTTCTTGCAGTCTGTTGCAAACCCTCTCTCTCCATATTATTTCAGCATAACTAAATGAATGTACCAAAATGCTGCAATAAAAACAGGTTGACTAGTGTTAAAGTGATACTTCACCAATTAGCCTTAGCTAAGAAGCTTTGTATCAGTAGAAAAACGGTAGTACTGTGTGTCTGTAAAAAAAACTCTGATCACCCAAAAATCGTTGTTTTGCAGGGGGCCTGTAAGCAGATTAGCACCACCTGTGAGTTTATCATGTGACAGCAAAAACGCGAAAGGCACAGCAGTGTATCCTGTACCCCTTACCAACAAATGTAAAATTCCAAGCAAATTGGAATACTTGGAATTGATGGTGGTGGTAAATGTTCATCAAAACGACAAGTTTGGGAACGGGCAACACAGATTTTGATAATGAACATCTATAATGTTACACACTGGATCTTTAAGATTGGTTGTTCACAACATTAAATTGTCAGAAATCCTTAAAATTGCATATGCTAGATAAATAATGGACAATCACAGCTGCAGAAAGTGACTTGCTTGTGGGGCTACAGTGCATGTAAAGAGCTTCCTGTCCAAAACCAGCTGACTCTAATCAGAGTGCCCGATGATGGCTTGATGGCTTCAAACCAACACTGTGCCTGTCTAGTTTGGAGCACCCCCAAGAATTCATGTGATTGCATGGTTTATGAGCAAATGCATCCATATTAGCTGCTCATCTAGGCCCACGCTGACATGGTTACAGTAATAGTGGACTAAAAAATTGACCCAGACATCATTATCCCCCAACACATAAACCATCCCATCTTGGAGGATACAGAGGTGGTTTTCAAATGCCTGAACATCTGGCTCATGCCAACATGAAGGAGCAGGAATATACTCCCAACTCCTTCTAGATAACTTAGCTCCTTAGACAGTATTGCATGAGCCCAGACGTCTTCGACCGGTTTAAAGTGTCAAATCCATAAGGGCAAATCCAAGTGAAGTTGCAAGTATTCTTAAATTGTAAAGTTTCCATTAAATAAGTTACTATAGCAGACAAATTATGCAATGGAGTAGTAGCATGAAGCATGAAATTGAAATACATGAATAAACTGTGAGTGCCTTAAATGTATTCAAAGGAACAGCACTTAAGTAAAACACTAACACTACAAAATGCACTTTCAAGGCCAGCAAAAGGTTTGCTGAATGTATGACATCTCGCAAAATATAAAATGGATACAGTAATGGACACATGATTTATTCATATTGGGTAATGAGCTAACACTTAAGTTAGTCCGCTAATGGTGAAGCACTCAGCCAGAACTCTGGCTGCTGTAAGCAGATGTGCAGTTTTGGAAAATGTCAGTTTAAGTGAGGAAGATGACATTTATATGTTGCTTGTACTGTACTTCCTTTTAAACTGTTAAGCGTCACGCTGCTATCTTACATACATTCACTCACACACACACACACACAGACATCTCAAATTAAAAATACAATCCTGCCACTAAAAGGTCAAACACACTGGTCCAAGGTTGTGCCATCTGTCCCCTCTCCTCATCTACATCATTCTAAACCAAAGCTGATTCTTTCCTTCTTCCTTCTCCCTCTTAGAGACAGGGCAGGCTATAGAGTTGACATCTCCACAGGGACATTTTGCTGCTGAGAAACAGTATTGATTTCTGACCATTAATCTTACTTTGATGTCTCTCTCACTGAAAACATTGCAGAATAAAACACCAAATCCCCTGTCTTTTCCCTCCTTTGCTCACTTGCTCTATCCTTCTTGCCCGCTTTCTGTAAAGTAAGTAAGTAAGTAAAAGTTTATTTATATAGCACCTTTCACAGGTATAGTACCACAAAGTGCTTCACAACAAAAACATTAATATCATAAAATACACACAGTAAAAACACAATAAAAGACAGTACATGATCATATCAACCCAACAAGTCTGCAACTCCTGCTGTTCGTCTCTCAGGTGTCCTGTTCGTTTTTGCATGCTTTGATAGAGATCTCCTGCCCATCTACCATGGGATTAACCATCGTCCTATTGGCGGTGTGCCTGCGACGCTCCCTTCTCATTTACACCACAGGACTGGACAACGAAAAGAGGGATAAAGAAGTGAAAAAGAAGAGCAAAGATAGTGATATTGTTCACGGGATTATGGGATGAGAGAGGGAAAGAGGGATAAGAAAGAGTTAGATGGCGGAGCGCAGAGGATAGAGAGAAAGAAGGTTTGGTCCTATTCCTCGCAGACGGCCTTGTGTCCAATGAGGCAGTGAATACTGCCAACACGTATCAGTTCACAAGCCCAGAGAGAGAGAGAGAGGGAGAGAGAGATCGCGATACGGAAAAAAAGGAGGAGGCGCTAATCCGGGGAGAAGCGCCGGAGAATGTAGGCCACTGGCCCATTTTTCATTGAGGAGAAAAGAAGATTTGCTGTGTGAAAAAATATGGCCTTTGATTCAAATATCTTTTTTTAAACAATCCATGAGTTTGTCTTTGTGAACAATTCTTTGTTTACATTTTCAATTTGTCTTCATTTGCGAAAGACATGTTTTTTTTTGATTTTTTTTCTTGAATGCCTGGTTACTCATTTTAGCATTCTGTAACATTTCCAAATAAACTAATCATTATAAATTTCACACATGCTAGTTTGTTTGTAGAGTAAATAGAAAAACTGAAGGGTTAGCATGTGCATAACTGACCAATGTATGGTATTGTACAAAAATGTATGCACACTAAAACGTATGATATCCTACAAAATTAAGTAAAGTGCCCAGTGGACTTTACTGTTAAGTTTAGTCCCCAAAATAACAATTTTGCCACATCAAAAGTGGTTTTGTAAAGGCACCAAAACGACCATTTGATATTAGAGAAGAAGATCGTGGTTTGGATTAAAACACTCCTAAGGAATAGGCAAAGTTTTTTGTTTTTACCTGGTAAGCAAACTCCGCTTACTGGCTTGAAAGTCCTACATGTTACTGCTGCTGTATAAAAACACAGCAAAACAACAAACCTCCTCCCTACGTGGTCAGCTGTGTTTTTACACAGCAGCAGTCAATGTGATTAATACAGCAAAAGAAAAGGTGGAATGCTTACAAATAGAGATGTTCCAATACCATTATTGGTATCGCCTTCAATATTGCCTAAAATGCTGGTATCGCTGTTAGGAAGTACTGGAGTCTATGCACCCATCCGATAGCACATAATAAAACCCTAAAGAAAATCTACGTTAAAGTAGTTTATTTGTGTTCTTTTTCCGTTATAACTGACTGACATACTGGATGATAAAAGAAAGTTCTGTGGCATTCGTTGTTTGTGTTTGTTCATGTTTTGCAAAGAGTTTAACCTGGGCCATACCGACAATAAAGATAGAAATCATATCACATCCATACAGGGATAGTAGTATACAGTTGTTAAAACATAATAAAATATATGACCCACTGGTGTCGGATCAGTACTCGGTATTGGCCGATACGCAAGTTCAGGTATCAGAATCGGTATCAAGAAGCAGAAAATAGTATTGGACCATCTCTACTTGCAAATGACAGTACTTACCTTTTCATAGCTTCTTGAACGAATGGTTCATGAGACCAAAAAAGTTTAACTTTGACGAAAATACTGTACTTTGAGGTAGCTATAATGGCATCAAGCTCACATTGGCAATGCTGACATGCTGGTGACTTGAAGGTATATCTTTCCATAATCTTAATTTAGCCTTTTGCATGCTTAGCTAATCAGCGCAGAATACAAGTACAGATGAGGCTGGCGAGAAATGTTCTTTGTTTTGCAAGTATTTAGTTATAAATTGAAGTTTTAAAGCAAAGAACTGGACATATTAAAAGTTTGATCCGACGGTGAAGGGATACTGCCAGAAACAAATGTTGATACCAAATTTTGTGGCTACACTACAACCACAGCAGCCAGCTGGGCCAGTATATTACAGAGCCATATTTAGTTTAATGGGTTTATCTTTGGTAAGAATGAATGGACTTGGAGAGCCAAAGACAGGATACTGCGGTTGGAAAGTGCTGAGCAGTTGATTAACACATTGTAGGTTTTGGCCTTTTTAAGGAATTTGTTACATTAATATGTCATAACTTTTACCAGTGCTCAGAAAAAAATCTCTGTGGACGATCATGTAACATGATTGAAAACTGGACTGCCAGCCTTATCCTCTAAATCCTCCGCAGTCACGGTTACCGTGCAACTGGCAGTAACATGCAGATGGCGAAGGAATGTCCCGCCCTACTCTAACTCTGAGAGGTGAGAAGATTGGTTAGGTAAGCCAATCAGAGGCCGAATAAGGTATTCTAAGAAATGCAAATTCACGGGCAAGGTAATGGTGAAACCTGCTGGATTGTTGTTAAACCTGTTATTTGAAGAAAAATGCTCATTTTACACCCTCTTAAATTAACAGCTTCTCAGATTTAGTTTTCGTCTCTTACAGTAAGACGCAGGATTGAGGAAGACTTACTTTTGATCAGATGGGTTGGAGTTTGCAGAAGTCTAAAGGGTCATTATACCCAAATAAAAAATAAAAAGGAAAAACACTAACATTTAGTAATATCTAGCACTGGTTTGGTTTTAGTCTTGGTTATATTGGCACGTGGTTTGAGATATTCATCATGGGGGTTTCTGCTGTTATCCCAACAATGGAGCTCAATGGAATTGTGTTTATGTTAACATTACAAAAATGATGTATTGAACTGAAATGTCTTATTCCCCACAATACAAAGACTTAACTGCAATGAGTAGTCCCTCAAATTTGAGGATTGATCCTTTAAACTACCAGCTGCTAGTTTCCTAAAAATCAATTGTCATAAAAGTTATGAAACTACTCAATGAGGCTGATTTATTGTTGCACTTTATGTTCAATACACTCATTTACATCTAGTATCCTACCAAGAATCCTTGTGTATCGATCTCTGAACTTATGTGTTTATTTACATGCCTAATAATCTCTTGTTCTCGTATTCACATATGCAATTCTAATTGTGTTGCATGTATGTTGGTATTCTTCCTCCCTCACATTTTCTTTGAGCTATAGAAGAACGTTGGTAAGGAGTTTGTGTAGGCAGAGCCAACAATCAATCGTCCCAAGTAACACACAAACACAAAAAACACACTCACACACACTGTGGGCAGTGTGTGGATGTGCCCTGCATACAGATACACCTTGTTTTTTTGGCTCAAGCTTACGTAAAGCCAGAGGGTAAAGGTCAGTGAGAGATAGAGCGCGCGCGCGCGCGAGAGAGAGAGAGAGAGAGAGAGAGAGAGAGAGAGAGAGAGAGAAACACCAAGGTAGACTTTCACCAACCAAATCGAAGTGTTGCGCTGGGTGAACACCAGAATAAATACCAAATGTGAAAACGTGAATGTGAATGGATGTTCAAGCATGAAAAGATTTGTTGTTCAGTGGTTAAAGAGATGGAGCAAAATGTGCTGTTCTGTACAGGCCGAGTGGATTCTACGGTGAAAACCAGCTGCTGTGCACACAAATGTCATACACCCTGAGTGGGCAAACAAAACACAGGCGTGACGGCATGAGTGCATCTTCACTTTCGTCTTGAATCTGAATTATAACAGAAAAATACTGTCAAATTAGGTAAGAGAAACACCATTTAAGAATGTCAAAGGACTTGGATGAATGAGAAAACAAGATATTTTAAGCAGCAGCAGACAGTGTATTGTGTGTCGTGGAGAACTGGCTGTGACTGACCAGCCAGGCTTTACTTCCTGCTGTCACCATGGACACACTTCCTGGCCCCGGGTGTACGACAGCGGAAAAAACAGCAGCCGACAAGGGAGAGAGAGTAGATAGAGATGGGTGAGAAAGGGAGAGCAGAGAGGATAGAGTGATGAAGAGAAGGGAAACTATCAGCAGCAGGACTCGGCATCGGAATTAAAACTGGAGCTAATCCCTTCTGCTTTGTTCAACACTCCCCTCTTTTTCTTCTCTCTCTTCCTCTTTGCCTCAGGGCTTTGTGCAGAAACATTTTGCAGACAGTGGCTCTTAGTTGTCAAATAATATTTTCAAAAACACGTACCAAACATATCCACAGGAACACGTTAAGGCTGCACATTAGACTTGCCATTGCAGCTTTGCTTCCAACAAATAAGCATCATCAGTCCGAACCATACAGGACTCACTGAGGACAAAAAAGGTTATGTATATGATACTGTTGGTCCTGGTGTGAATGAAGATTGGACTATATCACTTTTATAAAGTTGATATGGCAAACATTAGCATTTATTTAGATTTGTGGTTTTGGCCACCCAACACCTTTAGGGTTCAACTCTCCTTTTAGCTCCGTTTTGGTCTCCACCAACTCTTCCTATAGTGGCGGATTCTGTGAAAACCACCAACGTTTCTATAAAGTGCCGATGCCTTCATGCCTGTAAAAGGGTTGATAATGTATTTAACTGTGTGCATGAATCGCTGCATGAATATGAATATAAATGGCTACATGTACCACACACATGTGGATGAGTGCACTAATGTAAGTGAAATAGAGAAAAGGAGAGAGTGAGTTACTCCATCCCAATCACTGGAGCTGCCTACTGCTTAATCTAAATTCTAAATGGCAAACGCTGACATGACCAGATGGCCCTGACTAAGACCAGAGAGAGACCAGATGTGGTGTGTTGATAACAGGAAGAGATACTGGCTAAAAAAGGGAGAGAAATAAAGAAGATTGGCAAGGAGAAGATTAAGGTAAATGGGGTAAAAACATGTGCAGAAATAACAGGAGTGAGTTATTGATTATAAACTAACGCATACACACAGATACACAATCCTTTTTACTACCAGTTATCAAAGCAAAGACTTGTGTATTTTGGGATAGACCTCATGACTTTGACCTCGCAGAAAAAACGAGACAAAGACGCCGTGGACTCACGCAACACACCTCCAATCGCTCCAGAATGAATTCTGTAATCCATTAAAATCCTCCTTCCACGCGGATAAGCTACCATAAGCAAGTCAGTAACCTTCAGCACCTGATAAGTTGGCACAGTCAACACACTTTACAAGCTGTTTATGCTTCAAGGTAGTTTTAAGCAGCTGGTGTGGCTATAAGTAATGTTATTTTCTTTTGTTTTGAGGATTTAGATGTTGCTGACTGGAGCTTATAAAGACATTTTTCCGAGCTCCTGTGCTGGCTCTGTGGGCAAACCTTTGACGAAAAAGTGTAAAAATGGCATTTTACTGTAAGTTAACTTTAACTAGCCTCTAAACAACCAGCAAATTAAGAATTACAACATCTACAATAGGGCTTGTCTGGCTCAAAGGATGTACATTGCTGGGATAAAGCCTGACATATTGCTCCTCCCTCCCCTTTTGCTATTTATTTTGCAGGAGCACTGTTGCTGCATTCAGGACTTAGCACGCCCAGGATGATGGGGACTGGTTTAAACAAGCCAGCACGTTTTCCCCCTATCTGAGAATGTATAAGCAGTGAAGCCAGACCATACTGAATAAACCAAACTCCATAGGTCTGGCAATGTAAGACTACAATAAAATCCTATTTTGTTGAAATAGCAATATGGACTACTGCAATATCCAAGATTCAGAAGGCGCAACATTTGTTAAATATGTCAAATATTTCAAACCATCCTGAATGAAGTATTGTGGTGCTGCAGAGATGCCACGGCCTACAAATCAACACCCCACCATGATATTTTTTATATTTTTAATATTTTTTTATGAATGAAAAAAAAAGTATTCATAAATGATCATTTCTTCTTAATATCGTGACTCATATCTGAATTGCAATATCCGTCTGAAATAATAGTTTGTTTTCAAATCTACAATCAATTCGTCAAAAACAAAGAAGACAAAAAAATAAGATCTCAACTCAAGGTCCATTTACAAGCTTTATTATGGAGCTTTCAACCACATCCTGGTGTCTTCCTCAGCGGATGGATTTTGCTCCGTTGTCATGGAGATTTTTTAAAGAAACAGAATTAGGAGGCATGATTTAGCACTAAGTACAATAATTAAGTAAATTATATTCCACCTCTGCAAATTGTACAGCACTAAGGTAACCAATCATTTTGCGTCTCTTGTAAGCTAATTGTGTTCCGATACTTTAAGCACATCTGCATTTGGGAGGCAAACATTTAGGAGTCCTCACCTGGTTGGTACACACAGCATGAATAGAGAGGGCACGCTGACAAACAATCATTCTTAACAATTCACATGATCAGGAATCGCCATAAGATTGATGTATACTGATGTACTGTCAACACTGAGGTCAACACATACGTTTGAATGTATTCAAATGTCTGTTTTTGTACATTGTCCACAAGAGGGTAAACCAATACAATGGGAGACAAAACTACTTGTATAGGTATATTTATTAAACATAAAGACGAGGGAGCCTGGGTAGCTCACCTGGTAAAGAGCATGCCCATAAATAGAGGTTCACTCCTGAACGCAACGGCCACAGTGTTGACTCCCACCCGAGGCCCTTTGCCTCCTGTCATTCCCCCTCTCTCTCCCTTTCATGCCTTCAGCTGTCCTATGAGGCCTAAAATGCCCCAAAAATAACGTTTAAAAACACACATAAAAAAAAAGACGTATTTTATAAGATCTACATACCTTCAGATTACAAAAGTAATGTCCCATCCCGTATAACTTCATTTAAAGATCATAGAACTCTCACTTCATCTCTAGAATATGAGGCAGATAACACCAAGGTCACATAGCCAGTTCGTAATTTGGTCATAAACAACCAAGTATTTTGCCGTTGCTTGAATTTTCTCAATTTTTGCATCAGCCCTTATGCTCAGAAGTTCACGAATCTCGTGGTCTCTCAAGTTGGACCTTCTTGTTGGTGTCCTCATGTAAACCAGCTTTCCTTTTCACCCTCAGTTGTTTGAATTCCTCCAGTATTGAAGCAGCATCATGATAGAAACCTTATCAACAAGCCCAACGGCTTGCTGCAAGGCTCAATCAGGCAATACACAGACTTTGTAGCAGGGAGCTAACATTTATACTCATTTAAGGAACCAAGGCCAAGGCTCATGCACAATGCAGGCAGCTGTGGTAATGCTACATTTTTCAGAATCACATATTAATTTACATATCCAATTGTCTGTTTTTTTTTCAGCACACAAACAAGAGAGTGACCTCATTGGCAGATCCACTGCCTGCACAACAACTAGATTTAGTCATGAAGCGTTGCATCACCCTTATGTTTGCAGAGGAATATCTGACATAGATCCTAAAGATAATAAAACATAATTACTTATAAACCGGTTTATATCACATCGCCTCAGCACTAATCTGATGGCACTAAGGAGGAATGATGTCATGTGGTGCCAGGATGTAATATGTGGCTTTATATGGTATGTATATTGTAAGGTATACAGTATGACAATCTTTTGCATCACATGGACATAAAGCACATGCCTCGATGGTGATAACATGATCTGGACATGAGTGTGTGTTTCAGGTGTTCGGTTTAACATTTGAAGACAGTGATTTTGAATCCTAAGTTACAGCAATGTAAAATAAATTAAATAAAAAATTGATTGATTGTATTCCTTGTGTAAATATTTATGTCTGCAGCTAATGATATGGATCAAGCTAAAGATATATATATATATATATATATACATACACAAAGTGAATGCAACCTGTACATTTTTTTATCTAATCATCTTGTTTTCCTGAAACACAACACAATCTGGCATTTGTGTTTTTACTTTCACTCATTTTCAATGCAAATAATTAATTTCAAGATTTTCTTTGAACTGTGTGTGTGTGTCTGTGTGTGTTGGAAGGTCTTATTTTATGACACTGTCAATTGTTTAACAAAAATGCTTGAAACAAATGAATGGACTAGAAATAAGTGGCATTATCTCACCTCGCTGCCTCTCTCACCTAACACAATTTCAAGACTGAGTTCATAATTAAATTGCTATTTAAAATGTGCAATTATCACTGAAATGACTCAAACACAAATAGATTTTGACACTCATGCACTGTGACAGTTTATGTTCACAACAGCAGACAGAGATTGTGCAGTGTCACAGCAGTGGTAGTGGTAGGAACCAGATTTGAAAAATGTCATGGAAATGCATGTGTTGTGATGGTTCATTAGCGTTTGGGCTTTATGGAAGATAAAAATATCTTTGTGCCTCTGGGAGAAGAGCGGATAAGGAGGGGAGGTGCAGGCTGTGTTTGTGCATGAATGTGTGTGAAGACGAAACGAGGATGCAGGAGGGGTTTTTGTGAGTGTGCTGTGAATGTGTGCGTTTGTTCACAAGTGAAACCGGAACAGTGACATCGATTTCAGCAAAATTTTCAGGCAAAAAGTGACAAAAGGTGCAAATCACGAGCTGACGTCAGCCCCTCCAGACATCCTGCTGTGAAGTCAAAAATATCTCTCGTCCTCATCTCCTTCACTCCGTAGCTCTTTTTAACTTCATCCTCCTGCTCCTTCATAGAAACCACATTGCCGGCTTTTGTAAGAAGGTGTGCAGTGGTGTCTGAAAATGTGTGTTGGTGACAATGAGCCTAATCAACTTTGTGACTGAAAACTCTAAACCACCTGAAAACAAAAGGTCAACACATTTTCATTCATCTATCCTGTTAAGGCTCAACCAAGAGCACAAATTGAAACATCCTGTGTGACTAACACACCATCATCCAGACTAAATTGAGCACCATCACACCAAATCACACTAATTTCAGAGCCGTTCATTTCACCATGACCTGCGGGTAAATTTTATTGTTCAGGTTTTTAACAACTAACTGTCAGGTCTTAAATGGGCTGTTGAGCTGAATGCTGGAACAAGCAGCTGAAAGGCTCGAGATGCTGGACTGTTTCAGCTCTGGACACTAAAGAACCACCAAAGTATGGATATAACCAACTAGGTCTGGGTATCGTTCAAAAAACTTAGATACCGGTACTGATACCAATACAATGACTTTGATAACGGTTCCGGACCCTCATTATCTAACGGTTGTAGTGTGGTTTTATTTTGAGCCTTGTTAGTGGTATAAAATAGCGTTTACCGTATGCCCAGAAAGCTAGTGTTTGCAGCTAATCACCGGTTATTGGTAGATTATTTCAAGCTAGAGACACATTTAATTAGCATGAGAGCAGATCCCTGAGAACGATTGACCATATGTTATAAACCCCTAGGTTCATTCTGTTCCGGAATTGTCCTTTAACCAACAAGTCCTGCTGTAACTTCATCCCCGGCCACATTAAACAACTTAAACAACACGGTGGCTTAATCCAGAGACGACCTGAAGACTGGCTTTAAAAGATCAAGAAGAGCAAAAGACTTACAGTAAGTGTGTGCATATTCAGTCATGTCAATTTTGATAATGACTGTCCTGGTGTGTGTTGTTGTACTCATAAACATGCGACAACCAAAGAATGGCGAGTTCATAATGAATAAAAGACAATTATTTTTCTTGTGAGGAACTCTTCATCCATTTACTGGACCGCAGAGTGAAGACGGCGAGTTTAACTGGATTTATTTTGAGACTTTCCCTGACACATGACCATACCGTGTGACCATACTGACCAACATAAAAGCTCCGAAACAAGCAATGCTTTCTGAGATACTTTTGCTTCAAATAACTTCTTGTACCACCAAGGACGTTTGTTTTTGTAAAAGCCAAAAGGTTTCAGGGAGCATTGATTGACATTTGGAGGTAATAAAAGACTAAACTAAAAAGGGAATGTTTTTGTCCAATGAAAAACATGCACATCCGAATTCTTTTTATTTAGAAAAGCTAGTCCAGTTGATTATTAAATGGTTTATTTACCACCAAACTTGGTGATGAATGGGTTTCCCGGGACAGCACTGATCTGTAGTTTTGTGGTTCAGCTGACCGCTAACACTTTCAAAACTACCAGAGGGCTTGTTTAAGCAACATTGAATAAACCACCTTTAATTCCTTTCCTAATCCAGACAAGTCATCTCAGTATTCAACTACAAATAATCAGGATTAGAAATGTTGAGCCTATATGTGCAACTGTGCTTCAAAAACGAGCGCCAAAATGACAGCTGGCCAGGTAGTCGAGAAGGAAAACTAATTAGGAGCCAAAAACATTCAGACACAGTCAGCCTGCAGGGGAACGCTGTCGGATGTTCGACCAGTTGTCCAATCAAGAAAGTCAGACAGGACTCTGGCAGGTTTCTTGTGATCGTGTGGCGACGTGTTTGCGAGCATCCAGGGGCATGAGCACGGAATTAAAAGACACCCAGTGAAAGGCCTGAGAAAGAGGACAAAAAAAAAAAGAAGTAATGAGGAAGAAAGGGAGGAAGAGGGATGAGACGGTGTTGAGATGTTAAAGTGGAGCAGCCGGTTGAAAGTTACGCTCTCAGTGAGCTCCGACTTGTGTTTAAGGCGCGTTTATGGACTGTCTCCTGATGAGAAGATGAGAGCCAGATGGCAGAGCAGTCACTCTAATGGCATCTCATTTCCTCGAAGGGGTTGGAGTTCACAGAACATATTCATCATTTAAAGAGGAAAAAAGGTGAAAAGAGTAAATACTCTGTGGACAGGAAGCAGAGCAAGAGTACTAATTTTCACAAGGGGTGGGATATAAAAAATTATTCTTAGATGCATCACGATTCTCTCTAAAACGATGCAATGCTCTATTCTCATAAGTTAATAATAGATTATTAAAAATATTTTTTTTTAAGTGCCCTTCTAGTTTTTATATGCCCCATTTGTATAATGTATTTTTATGGCCATGAGAAAATACTTCGGCACTTCCTGTCCCTTCCAGGGGTGTTGAACTGAATCATTGCATCGTGATGTGGAGGCAGACAAATCTGCATCCAAACAGTGATAGACCATAATCGGTTATTGCCTACCGATGTTGCTTGTTGATTTTCTTGTCCTGCTTATTTTGTTTTATGCCTTTTTCTGCCGTCTTCTGTGTTCAGACTCCACTACATTCAGGAAGTGTCTTTTTTAAGAGCTGCTACAGTAAAAAGAGGAGCTCATACATACAATATCTGACAGCTTGAATTTGTTGATGAAAACCATGTGTAGTATATAATAATATCGAGGAGGTGACGCATTGTAATGTATCTGGATATCGAATTGATTTGATTAGTAGACAGGATAATTAAAATCATAAGACCAGTGAAGACTCTCATCCCTAGTCCCAGCCAACAATGGATGGGCTCTTTTCCTCTCTTACTTTATCAATCCCATGGTGGATGCTTTTTAAATATTTGAAGAAATGTTTACTGTAGCAGACAGGCAAGCTCAGCCTGGGCCACGACATGGTTTTCCTCCAAACGCCGTCACTGGGGTCGGCAATCTTTGTCCAACAACTCCGCTCTAATCTTGACCATAAAGGAATAGTTTGCTTATTTGCTTTCCTGGTGAGAGTTAGAGGTCAGTAAATAGTTCCAACAGGAAACTTTATCAAACAAACTTGATAGAACATTGGTTGTTACAGGTAGGGATAGGCAGATTCCTTCTCTGGTCATTAAACTAAGCTAAGCTAAGCGGCTGCTGGCAGGAGCATCGTATTTAACTCTTGGCAAGAAAGCAAAAAAGCATATTTCCATGAATGTCAAACTTTAACCATCTTAAATCTGAATAATTTGATCGGTAGTGCTTGTGCGGGGTGGTGCACTACCTGGGAGACTACCCAGGGAACCCTAATCCCTAAATCTGACAAATCTGTGAAAAGCAGAAACATTCATTTCTATCTGTTGAGATAATAACTTTATTTAAACAAAGAAATCGGAAGACTCAACTCTGCATGATGAACAAAAAGCTAAACGGGCCCTTACTTTATTGATCCCATGGTGGAAGCTTTTTAAATATTAGAACATTTTGACTGTAGCAGACCGGAGAGCACAGCCTGGGCCATGACATGGTTTTTCTACCCTGAAACAATACCAACAGCTCCACCACACATACAGTATCCTCCCGCTCTCCAAGCAATATGCCAACAAAAGGCAATGAAACGGGCACAGAGTCCAAGTGACAAACACACTGGGTCAAAATTACTCACGCAGACATGCAAAACACTGCTGATAAAAGGCCCACTCAGACTTTGATGGTGCAGGGTTTGTTGCTTGCTCACTCTGCACACAGCACCTTTGCATAAATAACTTCAAGACACTGACTGAACAAAACAAGAGAAGAAAAAAAAAAAAAAAGTTCCTGTTTGGCTACGGTCTGATCCCAGATGGAGAAATGGCTACGTGAAAAAAATGCTCAATAATAAATGACTTGAAAGAAAAGACTTGTTCACATGTTTGCATATCATGATACACACGTAAATCACAACTCATCCAAATGAGACGTACAGTTTTCTTCCCCCCAGCTACTTATTTGTCACTTTATCCGCTGCATATTGTCCCACTGTAAGTGTGTTTCAAGCCTGTATTTGACAGACACTTGCACAAACCCACATGATCACCTTTTCCAAGCTGTTATCTACGAGGGAACATTGTTCCTCTACAACATGTTTCTCTCCCCTACTGTTGGTCTTTTATAGTGTGGATCATATGCAGCAGTGTTAGCTTGCGACTCTGGGGTTGGGTCGGTCTGCCTATCACTGCCTTTACAGCGGCTGCTGTCTCAGGGAGGAGATGGGAAATAGCTGCACATAGGAAAGGAAGATATGGACCAAAACGCATCAAGGTTTACTTATAACCTAAACTCACACTAACCCTACCACCAAATTCAGACATCTTCTCACTTTTTTGTCACATTTTTATCCATGCTAAGATATTTGGTCCTCACAGATATAGCAATACAAGAGCACAAACACACGCACACACACACACACACACACACACACACACACACACACACACACACACACACACGGTTATGCAGACAAAACATTTAGCAAAACTGCATTCCTTAATAAAGAAATAAGAAAATGTCAGGAAAATTCAGTTCGCATAGCTACATAACTTTCACACAAAACACAAACACACACAAACACACACACACACACACACACACACACACACACACAGACACAGCAGGCCTATGTCCAGATGCCGGCATTCTCCACAGTGATAATGGGTCTGTATCCCACTGTAATGCACAGTTCACTGAGGCTGGCTCAGATCCAGATGGAGAGGCAGCGAGGAAAAGGAACAGGATGCCATAACCTCGCCTCACACAGTGGACAAGAGACACAGCTGCAGACACACACACACACACACACACACACACACAATCAACCCACATGAAAGCTTGCATCTATAGGAGGACAAATACACTTGACATATCTACTGTATGTTTTTCCAAAACCATGAAACAGAAACATGCTTCCAAACACATTCAAGTTTCATGCACAGTCACCACAAAAACACAACAAAACAGGTCTTAGTACACGCTGACATCACACACCCTTACATAAGGTACACTTCACATCGAGTGTTGGCTATGATCATGCAGCTCTTCCATCCGACAAAAGCAGAGCGTAAAAGGCGGCGGAGGAGTGGGAGGAGGAGAGAGTATCTTTTTGTCGTGTTTTCAGGCTCTGTGCTACAAGAAAGGCAAAGGAGCCGCAATGATAAAGAGGATTGGTCACTAAAAAGTAATAATGGTAATCCGCCCCGTACAGCTGTTTCACTGATGCAAGTTTACCTCTCTCGGACTAAAGTATCTCAGCAACTATTGGATGGAGGACCAGGAAGTGTGGTATAGATATGCAAGGTTTCCAGACGATAAATTCTCATGACTTTGGTGATCCCCAGACTTGTTTCTCTTGCACTACTATGACTCACACAAAGAGAGAAAGTTCAGTTACCCAGTTCAACCGCTGGTTTGATAAAAAAAAGGAAGGGTACAAATTAAAGGTGGAAATAAAATAAAGGTTTTACAGGGGCTGGGTACAGGACCTATGATCATGGCACAGCCTCCTTCATATTGCTAATACATCAAACTAACTTTATTATGCTGTTTTGTAGTCTTTCAAATTTGAAGGATCCTGTTGGTAAAAGTGCAGCATGGGTTACTTAATATGATTATAATTTTGTCATTGAAGTCTTGCATTAGCAAGAAAGATTAAAAAAATGATTAAAGGACGTGTGCGGAGAAGAGGGGAGGGAAAAAAGGGAGAGGAAAGAGGTGAAAGAAAGAGAGGAAGGAGAACAGGATGAGGGAAAGGAAGAGGAAGGAGGGGCGGGGTGCACGAGTCTGAGTCATCGTCCGTTACAGCCATCATCCGAGCCAAAGGGGGAGAAGGGAAAACACACACAACTCCCCTTCTCTCTCACTAACGGGACGAGGAGTCAAACGGTCAGGGACTGGGGGGGAATGGCTGTCCATATTGCAGCCACTGACCTCTCTGTAACACACACACACACACACACACACACACACACACAGCCTGGAGTCCCTAAACAGTCCATTAGAGATTAAACAAGTTGTTCAGTTTCCGACTCCAGGCGCGACTCAAATTTTCAGATTACTGTCTGCCTCCTCTCTCTTTCTCTTCCACTCCTCCTCTTGTGCTCGCTGCGCCTCTCTTTATATTGCTCAGTCCTCTCTGTCGCCCCATTAGCGGATTAAGCACGGCAGAACCAGAGTAAAAAGATGGGTGCAATTCAGAGAAAATGAAACTCAGTCTATCACCTTGCGACGTTAAGACATCAAACTGGCATACTCGACCTGCCTGCCTTCATCACCTCTTCACATTACAGCTCTATAATGGATTTCTATAATAACACAACAGTTGATGCATTCACTGCCGGACTCCCATGTGCAGTCCTTCCATTTTCCATCCACGTTATTGAGGTAATAACTCACATTACATGAAGTGTTGGTAATGCAGGACCAGGGGGATGTTTATGTTTATGTTGGCACCGGTGGAACTGATGAGAATCCAATGGCAGGGTTGCACCTGATTCTGTTATACAAGAGTCTACAGCAGTGCTTGCGGCTCTGTGAGGCTGAATTGACTTAGCTACAAATGCAATAAATGTGTTGTGCATTGTCCCTATTTAATAAAAAAAAAACACAAGGCTACCTCCAGCTCATCCACTAGACTGTGCACCCCATGTCATCCCCTCTCCCTCGCCCAGATACGTGGTACAAACTAATGTTACCCAAAGAGCGCCCACCTAAGTATCCACAATTACAGTGAAGAAAAACAAATATTGCTGCATTTTCACAGTATGAAGACGAAATGTACAGTATGTGGGAATTGTTGGGTTTCTGTAAATAAAATCAGATTACGGTCTAGACCTGCTCTTTAAGGAAAGCGCAATGAGATAACTGTTGTTGTTATTTAGCGCTATGTAAATAAAATTGAATTGAACTGAGTGTAGTAGTAATACAACACCATTCCAAAAAAATAGCTCCTTGGTTACCTAACCACTTGCCTCAGCAATAAAAACAGCTCGGTCTTCTAACAGTAGCTCTCAGTATGACGGATATGAAACACAATTATTGCTTGGATTCAATAACTGCTTATGTAATACTCCCATTAAAGATCAATGTTCTCTATTACACATCCTTGCTGTCCACCTATTGTGAGACTAGATGCTGTGCGAGGTCTTTAAAAGAGGAACGTGGCAGCACTATTTAATGTTTCCCTTTCATTTCCTCATGCTGGTGATGCTTTCATTATTTCTGTCTGCACTTTGCTTTTCCTGTTAATGCTGAAGTATAACTGACTTTCCTACCCGATAGTTCCTCGTCTGTCCGAGGCACGTCTACAACACAACCAAAAGACTGTTGACAATGTCAGAAACAGTGCAGTGGTGTGATGACTAAGGGTTTTTCTTTTAATATTGGAGTGTACATGCAATAGAGTGTACGTCAGTGTACTCTAAGCTGCATGGTGTACAAAGCATGAGGAAAATTATGAACAATGAACTGAAAAATGTATTTCTGTCCAGAATTAAAATAAAATAAATTCCAGACTTGCACCCCCTAGTAGTAGAATCAAATGAAATATGCCATCACTTTTTTTTAAAGATGCTACAATCTCAAACTAATTCTAGTGACTAAATATAACAGACAGAAAGGATCCTTTAACAACTTGATTAGATTTTAGAAAGATGTAGTAGGTTGCTAGCATGTAAAAGGCTGCAGGGCTTTTAGGGTTGTTACATATAACTATTTCAAATATACACAAAACTATATACACCTTCTGTTTTCATGTAAAGTATAATGACCGTTCCTTAATGATTTCACCTAGTAAACCAAACTTCACTCACAAAGCAGAGACGTGATTTGAAAAGAGTACACAGGCAGGCTAAAGCCGTCATAACGCACATGGACTGATCAAAATAGAATTTGAACTCATTAATGAGACGATGTCCAGAATGTTCAATACTAAGTGCTGCAAAGAAAAGAAAGAAATGGGACAACAAAGGAAGATGTAGCTTGTGGACTACCAGCTGCCCACCTTAAGTTACGTCTCCAAAAAGTCTTTGAAAAAGTATTACATTAAAGCTTCTAGTCGGGTCTTTGTGTAAAGGTACATTGATTAGTGCACGCTGCAAAACCAAAGCACTAGGTGGGTACACAGCTCCCCAGAGGGTTACATAACCAACATACACCGAGCAAGTTTGATGCCTGCATCACATTTTATCAGTTTGAGTGAAGAGAAGGTACACGTGTGTGTGTGTGTTCTTCTTCTCTTTGTGGCGGGGAGGTTAACCTGATTCCTGAGGCTTTTTAAACCACACATACTGTACATGAACACACACACAAACACACACACACACACACACACACACACACACACACACACACACACTCCATCCCCTTCTCGTGTGTGTGTGTGTAACATTAAAGCCTGCAAAGACACAGTCTGGGCTTTAACTGACAAGTTCAGGAAGCAGATTTCCTTTTCAAGATGGATGACATGGATGCTGAGACAGCTTTGTAGAGGAAATACGCACACAAACGTCAGGAAATGCCAGAAAAAGGCTTTAAAAGATAGAAGAAAATAGAAAAGTCTTTCATGTAGTACATAAGGACAACATTTGGTCTCATTCAGGGGGCCACAAAAAAACGACCGCTCTGAATCACCTCAGCAACACAGAGCGTCTCAGCAAGGCACTTATGGCTCATCAGAGCAACTGTTATAGACCCGTACTATCCACCCACGCCACAGGTTTCATAAACACACACACACACAAATATCCATCAACATCCAAAGAACAGATGAAGAAGCTTAAACACATCAGAACCCCCCACCCCACCAACCACACCAATGGGCACTGCCAGCTTCAGCCTCCGTCTGTCACATGACAGAAACTGGCCAAAAAGTTAGCTGTGTGTAACATACCAGGCTGTTCTCATGATTCATTCCTACATATACTGTAACTATGAAACGTTTGCATGCTAATGGCTATGCATCCCACGGGATTATGGCTGTTGAGCCCCAAATCCCTTTCAACTGCCATACCCCAGTGAATTGTTGCTTCTTTACCGTAGTAAGAGAACATCTATACTATCACAGCCTCAGCTGCAGTCTGGAGACCATTAGCTTAGCATAAAAACTGAGAAACTGGGGAAAACAGCAAGCCATGCTCTGTTCAATGGCAACAAACTCTGCCTACCAGCTCCTGTAATGCTCACAATTTACCATTCAATACAAAAGCTGGGACACAAACTCTGACTCAGGGTAGTGATTTCTCTCTGCTCCAGTCTTTATGCTAAGCTAGGCTATATCCTTCGTGTTCCACTTCCGGGATTGCTCCGGTGCTGCAGGAAATTCAGCCAGATGTGTGTATTTTCCGTTTCCTTCCTTTCCTCTCTTTGTGTTGGGATTTTAAATTTGATGTAGTAAGGACTATGGTTATCTGCTCCTCAGATCTCTGCAGGGTAAATCGAGACAGCTACTTTTATTTTGCAGCGGCTTTGGTCAGAGTTTAGCACAGCCAATGACAATTCTGATTGGTTTAAAGAAATTCCATTAAACCAGAGCATGTTTTCCTTCTATCCCTGAATGCTATGTGGAGCAGCCAGACCCTTCTGACAAAGCAAGACTAATGCTAAGCTAACCACCTCCTGGGCATAGCTTCATATTTCACACATAGATGTGTTGAATCTATCTTCTCATACAACTCTCTGCAAGAAAACAAATTTGCTTAATTACCCAAATGCCCTTTAAGGAAATATTGCTAAATCTGAGACAACATAATTCTAACAGGTGTTTGTTTGTCCTTCAGGTTTGATTTTGACTCAATACTGCAACTTGTTTGTCAGCCGGCTCTACAGTTGAACAGTTTCCATTGGGACTACATTTTAAACGATCAACAGTATTTTCACCACCATGTGTGTGCACAAGTGTGAGGATCTGTGCAGATGTAGATGAGAAGACCATGTGAAATGCATCAGCACCGAGGGGAACTCCAGGGCCTTTTCTAAACAGCTGATTACAGTACTTCCACTCTTGTGATGTTTTCATCTTAACCAAGGAAGTAGTGGAGAGTTTTGTATGATCATGGTTACGCTAATGTACAAACCGGGTAAAATACTGTTTAATGCCGGGAATTTTTCGCAGTCAATTTGATGATTTAAAACTGATAGGAAGAAGAGAGACAGGCAGACAGAAACAGAGTCAACACTATGAGGTGACACTTAACGTATATCCTGACACACACACACACACACACACACACGCGCAGTATTCAGCCCCTGCAGTTCTGCTCTATTGGAATCAAATTTGATCAAATCCAATCAGACTCACTGAGCCATTTCATTTTGGAGGCGAGCAGCAGAGTAGATTATGCACACGAGCAAAGGGGAATGGCCTGGCTCAAAGTGTGTATGTGCGTGTGTGTGTGTGTGCATGTAAAACACAGAAAGCCAGCGTGTGTCCATATGCACGTGTTTTCGCATGTGTGCGCCATCTGCACTGTTGCAGTTTGTGTGGCTCTGTCCGTCTGTGTAGGCTTAGGTGTACTGCATGTGTGTGTGGAACACTTCATCCATTATCATTGGGCTTATGAAACACTTCCACAGCTGTGTGTTAAAGCAGGCAATACCCCTCCAATCCTGCCTCTATCCATAAAAATCAACAGAATTACTCCGGTTTTGCATAAAACCACGTTAAAGTTGTACCTACATCCACACAACCTGGTTCGTTGCTCCTCCACCCCAAAATAGGCCATCTGAAATAGGGCTGCACAATATCAGGTAAATATATACTGTAATTGTGATTATTTTCACTGATATTGTGATTAGGATGCTATTTAAGATATGAGGGAATTATAATTTCTGCATCATTATTCTCATTTTAAGTGAAAAATATTGCAATGACAAAAAATTTAAATGATCATGGTATGATTTTTGCGAGGATCTGTAAATATAAAGATGTTTTCATTTAGTCTATCAGTTAGGATTTGTAGGCTGGGACGTCTCTGAATCACCACAATACTTTAGAATGGTTTGAAACAGATTTTGCCTTTAACAAAATATTGAGCCCTCCTGCGATCTGAATATGGCACTAGTTATAAAATAAAATTGCAGTTAACTGTGATGTCCTGATTTGAAACCTCTGCTGTATGATATATTTGAATGAATTCAATTACAACACAGAGAAGATAAACATCATCAACAGTGGAAGCAAGTTTTTTTCATAGTAAAAAGTAGCATGGCAACCGACCAACCACGTAACCAAGCAGTTGCTGGAGAGATTAAATCTGTTTTTTTTTTTTGATATAGTCTTGCTTTGCCACACCATCCTCCGGGGTTGCGAAGGAGAGTGTGGATGTAGTCCATACAGCATTTCGAGATGGGAGAAAAATGTGCACTGCCAATCACAATGGTCTTGGGCGGCGCTAAGCGCTGCACAGTGCCATGATGCCTGTGCAAAATACCCTTGGCAAGGACCTTGTTTTGGTGGAAAGCGTTTATGTTTAAAAGTTGTTTTAGCCATGCAACAGAAAACTCAGATTGGACAGATAGCCTAGCTAGCAGTCTGGATTTGCCCTAAAGGGATCTGAGAAGCAGTTAACCATAGTCCTCAGAAATACCTCAAAATTTAAAATTCCAACACAAATAAAAGTGGCATGTAACAGACATCCGGCCGAAAAGTCTGTCATCTGGCGAAATATACCTGATATACAATTGTGGGTATTGGAGCTGTGCCTGAAACTTAACTTTCCAAGCTAGCTCTGAGTTTCAAGCTTGGGACAAATACTCAACTTTTCCCTGTGATGTATTTATTACCGGCCATGCTGTAATACTGTCCGTGTACAATCACAAAGCTACAAAGGGCAGTGATTTGATTGACAAATGAGGTTTAGCTCGGGGACTTCTCAACTGATGATTCATATCACTGGAGTTTAGGTGGCAGCCAGCTCAATGGGGTCAATGGGAACCAAAGCCATTTAATCAATTAAGTATCAAGGATTTATGTACCTTTGATCATATGGGAAGTTTAGCGGAAAGCACATTCAATAAAAACAGGAACATACAATAAGTGTCATGAATAGAAAAGATTTACATATTTGTAGCTGGAGGATTATTTCATAATGTTGTCGTTCTCTGCATCACTTCAAGCTTTGCATCCCTCCTGCAGAATTACAATGCAAATGTTGCTGCACGTACTAAACTCAGGTTCTTCTGCTTCCTGCATGTGTAGAACATGTGTAGTTGTTTACTCTCAGGAGCCTTTCCTTGTTCAGTTAGAATGTGGCATCTGCTCTAACAGTTTAATCTGCCAATGGATACCAATAACAGACCTGAGGAAGAGTGGGCGGCAGCGGAGGACGGTGTCAGCGAGCAGCCGTAGAGCAGATTGCAGGTAGTGATGTAACGCCACATAATGACACTGACCCTGTGGAAGAGCCATTTTACAGTGAACGCATTCAAGTGTGCGAGGACGCCAGGATTTTTCCATTTTTTTTAGCTTAACTTTTTAAGATGAGTTCTTTTATGGAGAATTAAAGGCTTTACCCAACCAAGTAGGTCATCAAATCAAACCGAAGCATTCACGGCAATGCTGCTGCCAGTTCTGCCGTCGTTTACTTTTTCCTTCTTCTTTTTTTTAACTTTGACCTCGGAAAATCCGAGTTGCGAGTACAAATGGAATGCGCTATGACATGTAAAAAGGATCCACTGCTGCAGGAAGTGACAGTAAGGCTTGTTCATGATATCAGAGTCCTTACTTTGACACCACACACATATGTGTGGGTTTTCAGCATGATGTGATCTTAGTTACCCAGTGTGCTGTGTTGACATGCATTGTTGTCAGATCCGCCGGATGCTGGGCTGCATTAAATATCGAATGTCGGCCTGTCAGTGCGGCGGTTAGCCTGGTTACTCATGTTGGTGTGAAGGCTTTTTCAGAGACTTTTATACATTGTAGCACATCCTCAATACTACCTGTAATAAAAATGAATTTACAATAAAAACAATAATTTTAGTTCTTTAAAGACACAAATTGCTACAATTGGGTGTAGAAACCAAACCTGCTTGGTTCTAAATGGACTCTGGGGTAACAAAGGAAAACTAAATCCAAGGTTCTCTTCATAATAAATGTTTGGCAGGATTTCAGTCAAAATACATCTGGGGATTAAAGCCGTCTTTGACACATTTTTTTCATAAAGCTAATGGAATAACTAATTTAAAATCTGTTCTGTGCTTTTAGATTTTTGTCCATTTCTTTACAAAATGTGGTTATTAAAGCAACTTCAAAATGTTAAAATGGTTGAGCACGTTTTTCTCCCATCCCACAATGCTGTGTGGACTAGCCAGAGCCTCCTTCTCAGCGAGGTCACCTTTCCAACTTCAAATTTTACCAAATTTCAAATTATTTCTACGTCTATCTAAAAAGATAAATGTCTCTGTTCGTTCATCCATTACATTGTAATGCTCCAACATGGGATTGTCAAACAGACAAATATATAATAAAATATCAATACTTTGTGTCTGTGTATCAATGCAGTATTGGCATGGAAAATATTGCGATACTATGCTGTATCAATTTCCCCCCCACCCCTGGTGTCTACTGGAAGGATTGCCGTCACATATAGCCATGGTGCTGCCAGCCACGCTAGTGGTACAGGTGTTTACTATTCTAACTGTAACTGGTTTTACATGTAAGTCTATAAAATGTGATGTTTTAATAATTTTTTTGTCCTGCTTCATTACGTGGGGGAAAAATTTCTCACTTTTTGACCAGCCCTACTTTTGCAAGTCAGTGAGTCACACACTGCATGCTGTGGTTTCCAACTCAGACTATTCTGGGATGTTTCATACCAAATGAAACCAAAAAGGGAGGAGAGAGGACATGGTTCAGTTGGTGAGTCCAGTTTAATCTGAACATAGTTTCCATTCCTCTCCTCATTTCCTGTGGTTACAAAAGTGACCATACCTAACACCACACTTTCACATTTTGGGTGACTCTATGCGTTTTAATTCAAAGCGAAGAGATGATCGTCTGATTTGATTACTAAAAATAACATGTGAGGCTGAAAACGGTTTCTTGTGGTTATGGTGAAGTCTATTCTATTGTTTGTATTGAATGTGTGACAACAAACAGCTTGCTGACAAGTGAGGCGTGAAAAATAAATGGACATGTTTTTCTTCTGTTTTCATTGCTTCAAGTTACACCAGTTTAACGCTGATCTTCCCGAAAACTGTGTTTGCCTCAGTGATTATAAACAGTCAACCACAAACATTCCCCTGGCGGCGGCGGGGGGACAACCGACACCACCGACACGCACAGAGAGGAAGTGAACCTGAGAGAGGAAGCACATTTCTGCTGTGCTGCCCAGTTTTGTTTTTCTCTGTCCGAGAAGACAGATCGATATCAGAGAGGAGACAAGCTCCCAAAAAGCTGAGTCAAGGCAAACACAAACACACACACACTCACACTCACACACACACACACTACTCTAACTAACACAACTACATGCTAAACGCCCATGCCCTAATTTTGACCTACAACTAAACCTTAAAACCACCATAAAGCCACTTTAACCCACTTTTCAAAGATGTCTTCATAAACCTGCAAAACTACAACAACAAAAACAGATTACAGGGACGCTAGCACTTCATGAAAGGCTCAAAATTTACAACAGCAGTTACTGTTTCAAAAATATAAAGTTGACTCTATTATGCTGTACAGGGATTGTTTAACAGCTTGTAAAACGTGCACACTGTGGGGGGATACTATGACTGGAATTCAGCCTCACAGGAAATGAACTGACAGCTGTCATGCTGTACAAGTTTCACACACTAGATGTAGAAGTATGTACAGTATGTGTGTCACTCGGGGTCAGGATGCAAGAGAAGCGACGTTGAAACGATTAGAAAAGCAATTGTTCTGACAACGCATGAATCGTTTGCCACTGTTGTGCAAATCGACCTGTTAAGCTTTGTTTTATGGTAACATCTCTGTTGGTCACACCAAACAAGCAAGTTGATGACGTAACCTGGGCTCTGTAACACTGTGATGATTTTCTGATATTCACTATTTAATGATAATTTAGACAAGATTTATGGGCCACGCAAGAAATTAATCATCATAATAAGTCAAAAACACAAAACAGAGCGTCTGCATTGCAAAATACACTAAAACCTGTAAATGTATCCAAATTTCATTTTTTTATCCCAGCAGTTTTCACTGCTTCATATTTACCGCTGCTACGCCAATATGAGTCCCTTAGAAATGACTATTTAAGGAAGAACAAAAAAAAGGTATTAAAACGTCTGTCTACCTTTAACAGAATGTCTTAACTTTACATAAAAGGCCTACTTTAACTCAGTGTTTCTGTTATACCTGCTCTTGATGTCTTTTCAAGTTTTCTTAATCGTGTCTTCTACATTGAATCTGAGCAAAAAACATCGTAGGCCATTATAGGAATTCTTTTATGACACAATCAGGGGACTAAAACGCAGACAACACAGGGTCATTAGGTGATATACACCAGCTATGGTCACCCCCACCCTTCACAACACACACATAGTGTTGGCAGGCCAGACACATCCATTCATAAAAGACCCACCTCTTCGCCATACACACACACACACACACACACACACACACACACACACACAGACGCACGCACAAAAAGCTGGTCCCCGGCAGTATATTATTGCCTCTTTCCTATGACTGAGTTTTGTGGTTTTTAGAAGCAGAACATTCCTGATTATCTGTCTGCAGTTACCCTTACAAATACAGACATGACCCTGTAGAAAACATTACAGACAATGTAAGGAGTCTCATATAGGCTAATGTATTATAAATGATGTAACTTATGACAACAAAACAGGAAATCAAGTGTCAATGAGGTACTATGTGAATATTTGGCTGGGGAGTAATGAAAGGGACATTGAATAGGCTACTGAGTGCCTCCAGCAACACGAAACCCAATCCAATTAGTTTAATTAATGGTGTGTTAAATGCCCTCTTGTGAATGGGAAAATTCACCAACTTGCCACTTAACAGCCAAGTTCATGACTGAGTTGTGTCAAGTCAACGAGACATTGCACATTTTACATGGTTTGTTACTTCACAGCACTCTACAGATATCATACAACAGGTTGCGTGTCAACAAAACATTTCTATTTTAAAATAGACTGATTTTATTTTTGGGGTAATTTTTTCTGCTATTTTGGTCAAATCTTTCAGAAATAAGTGTCCAAAATGTCCATTAGAATGTATCTCATCGGCAAAATAAATAAATAAATTTCTGTACGGAATTTCTTCAAACTTTCCCCCCTCTGTTAAATTGACCTTTTTGATGCCAAATAACACGCCGGAAAACTACATTTTACAGGCAGGCTATGAAGTAGGCTTGTCTCTCTCACGGCTATCACGTAACGGTATGTGGGGAGAGAAATGATCCAAATCCACGAAAAGAGGAGGGCGACGGATCCCCACACGGCTCAACTAATCACCCGGGACGTTTAGACATAAAAATTAAAAAAAATCAAATTAAAAAGCCTACACAAAAATAGCAGTGGGAAATGCTGAAAAGAAATGCAGGCTAGGCTACTCACCCCGACGGCAGCAGATATGAGTCAGCTACACACAGGGAGAGATGCGGGAAGATAATCTCCTCTGGAGCTCTGAGGGAAGGACACGGGACAGACGGGCTGCACGAATTAAAAAAGAAGAAAAAAGTCCACTCGGCCGATCTCGTTCACTTTTGCGGTTTCACGTCGCTCTGTGATGGATTGGAGTCTGTTTCATCGGCGTGGGGAAACGCGGCCGTGAAGGGGACACGGGTGAGATGAACTGTCAGTCAGCTTTTGGAGATGAGAAAAATAGAAAGGTTCCGGATTATCGTGAGTCCGCTCTGTGGCCGTCTGCTGCTCGGTCACCGGCTGCTGAAACGTGGAAACGCCTTTTTTTCCTCCCTCTCTCTCTCTCTCTCTCTCTCTCTCTCTCTCTCTCTCTCTCTCTCTCTCTCTCTCTCTCTCTCTCTCTCTCTCTCTCAGAGATCGTCTATTGTAAACAACGGCTCACTCCCTAAATAAACCACTCAATGAGTGAATTTGTAAATGGATGAATTACAATGTGTGTGTGTGAGTGTGTGTGTGTGTGTGTGTGGGGGGGGGGATTGAGATTCAAATTGAAATAACTTTATGTGGATGACATCAACGGTCACAGAAGAAGTCTGTTTGCATACATGTATTTTCAAATTGATTTGAAAGGGACCTGAGGACAGTCACAGCCAATCCAAATTGATTGGAGGACAGAGGTTTCCAGCATGTTAACTAGTGTTGGTACACACCTGTCATCTGTCAAATACCGTTGAATTTTCAGCTTTGAACAAAACCATTCAGGAGTTATTACAGCAAAAGTGGGACGTGCGTATTGTTTCATTTGTCCCTCCTGGACGGGACGAATGAAACAGCATGGAGGGGGATGAAGGAAACATACAGTTCAAGCCATTTTAACTTCCCCTAACTTTAATATTTTACTATATATCATGAATAGTACTTAGAAAAGCTGATTGTTGCAGGGCTATACGTCTTTGTGAATGTCTGTTAACAACTCATTGTCGTCATCGTGAAGCCTGTGGGAAGCGGTTATTGAAATATCATGCACTGTGGAAGATTCTGTTATTTGTATAGCTAGAACAGTACGTTTTTCCATTTACACCATGTTTCTATTGAGGAATATGTTGTTTCACTAGGTTTTTACGTGGGTCAGACCACTGGACATCCACATACATTCTTTTCCTATCTAAATTCAAATTTATATATTTTAGTTAACAAAAATAACACTGTATGCTTTATTAATCCCGCAGGAAAACACATTAAAAACAGAGGCCTGAATTACATACATGCTCAGTACCTACATAAACAATGGAGAGATGTCAGTGTTAGGGTTGGGTAACAACAATAGCCCCGATACAGAAATGTGAAATTCGGTTCCCGGTACTTTGGTACTTTCCCTCTGTAATTACAAAACAATTACTTCAGTTGTAAAAATAATTCCAAACCTATTTACTCAGAACATTATGTTGTTTATTTAGAATATATAACACTGACAGAAATTAAACAAAAACCCTCTCTCCCACAACCTATTAAATTGAATGATTATTAATTTCTTACACACTGTAACTTGTATTATTTATTTGTAT
Organism: Etheostoma cragini; assembly: GCF_013103735.1. Classification (NCBI taxonomy): domain Eukaryota; kingdom Metazoa; phylum Chordata; class Actinopteri; order Perciformes; family Percidae; genus Etheostoma; species Etheostoma cragini. The sequence goes on from NC_048425.1 coordinate 4,503,498, forward strand.
ATTATTATATTTTCATTGTGACATGTTTAATTACTCTTTATTGATTCATATAAAGTACTTAGAATTGTCTAGTTACTGAAAGGTGCTGTAGAAATAAAGTTGCCTTGCCTTGCAACCTCAGCCTTTCAGTCAGTCCCCAGGGCATATAAACCACCGTTGTGCCTGCTCATCTCAGAGGAAGTGTAATGTCAACAGCACCGCGACTGCTTCCACCTCGCCATTATTATCATATCACAGCGAATGGTGTCTGCGTTAGGTTTTGAAAAACTGTAACCACACTTTACCGCCATTGTCGTGTCTCACTGTGACTTCAACAGAACCGCAGAACTGGTAGAACTGCTTTGATCCGTATGGAGACTTGAACCAGCGGCCCTCCGGTTCCCAACCCAACCCCTGTAGTATAAGTATTATTCTAGCAAAGGTGTACTGGTTGCACTGTCTAGAGTTCATCTGGTGAAGAGGTCATGGGGCCCCAGGGCCGCAAAAACAAAGTCATGAGTGGCCATGAATTTTCAAAGATGTTTGGCATTTCTGGAGGTTTTTCACCACCTTCCACAATGTATTTAAAAATGTTCAAGGTCTGTCAAAATTACAGTATACCGGCTAGGATCCCTACACCTTGAATGGATGGATGGGAACACCGTTACCTTTACTGACTTTAAAGGTATTTGACTTTTCTTTAATTAGCTTTTTTTCTTGTTTTCTGTTCTCCATATTCTGACATTTGTTTCTGGGTAAAAAAGAACAAAGTGAGAACTCTTCCTGTCCCACTTTTTCTCAGACACTGGCACACACTCAGACACACACACATTTTTCAAAGCTGATGTCACCGCGCTATCCGGTCTGCAAATCCCTCCTCCTGTGTCTTTCTCTCCATCACAACACGATCCAAAACACCCCCACGCCAATTCTTTTAAAAAGAGACAGGGAGCCAACAGGAGCTGTGCTCCTGGGTGCGATGCCTCACATAAAGTTAAACCATCCATCAGTTTCTCTTGTCTGTCCTACTGAAAGAAATGTTGCCCTGTGATACAATTAAAATGGATACAAGTGGGAAAACAGGACTGATCTTCCATATGACCATTTCAGATTACGTACGGTCTAAAATATTTGGCCTGCAATCATAAAGTCAGCGGTCTACATCGACACAGCTGAAAACTAAAAGGTCCATTTCTTAAGATAACCCAGGCACAGACTACAAAAATGGTAGTTAACATTACTAATGAAGCCTAAACATCTAATGTAAGTCAAAACTGCCCGCGAGCTTATCCTGTACTGTTTGGTAATTCCTCTACTGTAAGACAGAAAGTCGCGTGGTTATGACACAATCGTTAGCCTATTTTTACAAAAAAACGCTACGCGCCATAACATGAGATACAAGGTAACGGAGCCTTTTATACATTGTTGTTTCTTAAGAAATAAAGAATGGACAAATAGTCTTTAAACACTTCATATGTGAAGTTATTTGCTGTCAAAGTGATGTTAAAATGAATGGTACCCAATGAGACGCTAGCCTAGGCTGGTGAGTGCTAGGTAGCATAAAAATGGCGCTATAGGAGCTAGGCTACGCTCCAGAGGAGCTAGTGGAAGCAGGCTCCCCCCTCCGTGGTGTAAATGTGTGGGTTTTTCCTCCATTTGTAGGACTTTAAATTGCCAAGATGGTCAGAAAGTCCAAACATACAATATAGTATGAATGCAATTCTTCAAAAGTATATAGTTTTATAACAACTTTTTCTTTTCATTTTGATCTGTGCATGGTTTTGAAATGAGTCACTCTGAGCACAAGTAGTTGTCTGGAGATTTCCTTTAAATGTGAGTCTTGTGACTTTTAGAACTGTGCTTTGAACTGTGCTTCAGTCCTTATCAGAATGAGACTTGTGACTTTGCGGTTCTCTCTAACTCATGATGAGGCGGATCTTCAAATCTTTGAGCATGAATTAGACTTTTGTTGTGAGGTCTGTGACCCTGAGTCAAGAAGTCTCCCGTCTGACACAAATACACAAAGACACAAAGACACATCCGCTAGCACATACACACATGCTCTTGAGAAAGTGTCCAAGCCTTTTGATTATATTTGATTTTATGGCCTCAATTTAAAACAAAGCCAGACATTAAACGGTGCAAATGGTGCAGACAGTTGAAATGTTATAATGCAGATTAACTTTCCAACCCTTCCTCCAACATGACATCATGAATTGGCATAAACAAACATGGCCAATTTCTTAAGACAAGTGGCGCATTATATGTTGGATTTTGAACTATCCGTGTGTATGTCAACGCTGTATACAGTGGACGTAAACATACAGTACACTTTCCTAAAGCCTAGTGGCATGTTTTTTTGTACGCATTTGGGCGCCATACTGTTTTCAGCGGACGGGTTGGGTTTAGGAAAAGATGAACGGGGTTGGCTTTAGTAAAAGAAAAATGCAATGGTTGAAATGAGGTCTTCGGTGTGAAAGTCCTGTGACACTCAAAAAACGCAGTGGGACTCCTGCAAAAAGTAAAGTAAGTAATCATGTAACAGGCAATCAGTCTTGTGGGTGTGTTTTGAGCTAAGGTTTGAGGCAGTGTGAGAATCACTAGCATAATCTCATGGCAGTTTGTGAAATGGTTATGTTATTTCATCTATTGATTTTTGTACAGGTCCCATTGTTATTTTCGTGTATTGATGGGAAGCCTATTTCGTGATCACATAACGATTATGGTAGCAAGTTTTATTGAAAAGCCAAAAATCCATGCGGGGAGATTGGTTGGGGTGGTGGATAGGTAAAACAACACAGGACTTTTACCCTGGAGACCGGGGATCGTGTCCCACATGTTGCAGTTCCTTCCGTCAGTCCCGTAGTTCTCGGCGATGTGTGGCATTTTGTTTCCCCGTCCCCAGAGCAGCCCAGTGTCACGGCAGTTTGGGAAATGGTCACGTTAAAAAAGTGTGTACTAGTGAAATATAAGGTCTACTTGTGCTTTGTTGGGGGTTTTAAGAACACAACTGGACCTTACACAATTGGGCCATTTCAGTGACACACCCAAGTACCTTCTTTCATTCATTGCGTGTATTTCCAACCACCTGTTTTTGTGCAAATTTGCACTTGAAAAGTGGAAAAATTGGTAATAAAAAAAGTTGAAATATTGCTAAATGAGATCTTTACACTTTGCTGTGTTGGAAAAGTTGGTGTATCTGTTCAGCTGAACAGACAAAAAATGGCAGTGGACAAAAGAAAATATAAGATCTTTATGCACATTTGAAAAATAAATTTATAAAATGTATCTAATATTGTGAGTGTTGCTGAACACAACATGGCAGCTATTAAAACCAGATCTTCACACAGTCTAAATTTCCTCCACCTGTAACCAGCTGAATGAAATGGAGTCCCTCACCGGCTGGTTTCACTGAAACAATAGGTTGTTGTTAAAGTATGCAAATAAGCACACAGTCATTTGCATTTGAGCAACAGAAAACACTCTTTGGATTGACATTGACACAGACATCCAATCATCCACGCCTATTTAGGTATACAAATAAAACATACGTATACAAAAATACACCTTTTTTCTCTCCTTTTGGCTTTAATGTAATTGATTTTACACTTCAGAACGTTGACAGAGAGGGTTAACTTCCCCTTTGTATAATAAAAGGAAATGTGTTTGTGCAACTTTTGGCAAAAAAACAGGAAAAAACCGAATGTAAAATGAAGTGAAAAACAACAACTTGTTTACTCTAAACTCACATGTCATGTTATTCAAATAGCTCTCAGTGGGTGATGCATGAGTCAGTTGATGATCTTTGGCTCCCTGGGAGGCCATATGTTGATTAGCATGCTGGGATTTATGGAAATGCTCTCAACATTACAAACAGACAAGGGATTGCCAACTTTGACTAATCACCGAGAACAATGACTGAAGACAGTTCATATCTTTCCTAAGTCTCTATAAAATAATATTTATAATTAATAACATTTTCTGACAAGGAACCAAACACTTTCACATCTGTGTGTGTGTGTGTGTGTATGTGTGTGTAAACTATAAATACGGAGGTGGGAAAAGGACCCCTTACAGAGAAGAAAACACTGCCAGAGTACAGAGCTTCCCATTAACCCCCCATAACTCTATTCATAATTTCACAACATGCTACCTTTACAAAGGGCTAATAAAAGATCTTATAATGTCCACGGGATTTACGTCATCAGAAGGAACCAAAGAGTCCAGATCTGATTGGACAAACTGGTTAGGAAAGTTAGGAAGAACTGAGAGTGGAAATAAGGAACTGTTGGTTTTGGTCTTACCATGGAAATGGTTGACAACACAAAAATACCATCTCAGCTTTATCCTTTAAAAAAAGAAAGGTGATCTTTGTATGTTGAGGGGTAATCGAGGGGTCCATCCACTGGACGACAAAACAGGAAAGACCTGCAGAAACAAGTTCATATCATAAGTCCCATTTGCATATTAGAGATTAGATCGGGCCCCAAAAAATCAAGCCCAACACTACCCGAGCCGGTGTATGTTAAGTCAGAGTCCAGCCCGACAATAACTGTAACTATGACCATGTAACATATGTAGTTTAAGGAAGGGCTGCTAAGGGGTTATTAAAAATCAGGTATTCTGAAAAATGTTGATGTTTGGGCCAGTACAGTTGCATGTACTGGATGTGGTTTTTGCACATCCAATGTACAGAGAGCATGTGTGTTTGTGTGAGTGTGTTTGCATCAGTGGTGTAGTCACGTAAAGCGCGTATGGTTCCGGTACACAGATTTTCACAATATACGTCTATTATTAAATCAATAAATTAATTATATATATATATATATCTTTCCCCTCCGCCTCTATCCTCCTCATCCGGGCTCTCCTCACTCGCTGGCTCCTCTTCTGCTCCTCGGGAAAGTAAACCGACGGCAGTGGCTAACGTTACCCAGTCCATATATAATTGTAATACCTGTTTTAACGTTTCTTTTCTGCTTTCAATTAAAAGTGAATCGTGAACAATGTTACAAGGATTTTTTCTCACCGTTGTGTCGTTATTTATACGGTTATTGGCCCATGATACTTAATAGCACTTTAAATGAAAATGTAACAAAACAACAAAGGCGGTGTGAAAGGTGACTGTCCATGCTTTATTATGAATACACACATCAAAGCTAACTATAACGTGGCAGCGCCCTCTGTGCTGGGAGTGTTGTGCAATAACAGGAAGAACGCTTCGTCTCAAAACTGTCAACAGCGTTTTGTGTGATTCTGAACTTGTGAGTTCATTCTTCCAGGTACAGCCAACAAGTACGGTCTCCCCAAGAACACAAGTCCGTTCTTTGCTTACTTGGTATTGAGAAACTTCACTTGTTTTCTCATCACAAGACCGGTGAGGGGAAAAGAAAGAGCCACAGAAAGGAAGTTCTCCCAAACAAAACAACTCTGAGGATTCAGCTGGAGAGAAAGGAAGGAGGACGAGAGGGAGGAAGGGAAGGACGGAAGAGAAATCAAAAAGAAGGAACCAAGAGAAAGGGATGGAGAGAGAAGAGTGGAAGGATGGAGGAAGGACAGAATAGAGATCAACAGAGAGAGACTGTTGTGTCAGTGTGTATGAATGTGCTCATTGAAAGGGATGAGTCAGTGGAAAAAGAAACAATGAAAATGCAGAGTCACTGTGCCCATTTCATTTAAATCTCTTGTTCTGCTGCTCTTAATTTCTCTAGCTTCTAACTTTCCGGTTGATTAAAATCATCTGTAAAGATAATGACACTACATGAACTCATACTCTCAAGTTCAGGCCTCAGCTCCAGTGTTTCAAATCACAGGCTCTGTATGGCATTATATAACCATGTATTTTTTGGAAAGCAAATGGTCATAGATTTAAATGTTTTTTTTTTCTTCAAATGAACACAAAAAAAGATTCAAATTCAATGCAACAGAAGCAGAATTAATTTTTTCCTCTATGTATTGTTCTTCTTTGTCAAAACCTGGGGCCTCCGTAACCCACAATGCATCTTAACCTCAGACAGTTGGTCTGGAGATTTGAGTGTGCTACGTAATATAGCCTCGAGAAGAGATAAGGTGTGGAAAACTCTCCTTCCAACTTCACACCACGAGAGATTTTGGTTTTTGTAGTCTTCAGCCTCAAGCGACGCAGACTCAAGTGACATCACTTTCTTAAATTTTCTCAAATTCTTAAACTCTGCGCTGATTTCTCTGGTGACATAAAAGGCTTTATACAACTTTTTTAAACACATATCACAAAGACATTTTAGGTCCTTTAAAATTATTTATATAGTAAAGTACTTTACATGGTAGGCTACTCAAAGAGACTTTACAGAAAAACCAGCACATTTAGCACATAAAAACAGATACAGCAATAAAACCAACACATAAAACAAGCATATTAAAAGTAATTTAAACACAGTGTAGCCAACAACTTTGTAAAAATGTGCAGTGAATAGTAGTCTAAGTAGATATTTTTAAATCCTTACGCATTCAGTTGGTCCGCTACAGTCTTTTGGGCTTTTTCTCTCCGTTTGATAACAGTCGTATTTCCCTTTTTGCAATTTTTACGCTTTACCTCCTCATTACTTTCCATTAGAAGCTGCTGCTGCTCAGCAGGTGAAACATATGCTGCACGCGTCTTCTCCATTTCTGCATCTGTGATCGATACCGTGGTCTATTTAAGAAAGCCGTGAACATGCACTTATCCCAGCTATCTACACCTGGCTGGACATAGCTTCACCTTCTCATCCTTGCTCGGCAAAGGTGCAACTGGTTAAGCTGCAATGATCCCACTAAGTCAAGCCGCGCTTTTTCAGTTATCCTGGATATCTTTATTTTACTTTTGTGCAACGGGCAGGTCTATTCCCCATCTCCATCCCCCATTTTCAGCCTCAGAACACATGTGTGGCTGTTATCTCACCTACCGGTGTGTTTGCGGAGCGTCCTTAGTGTCTTTGCCAGGCAAGCAAAGAAAAAAGAAAAACACCACACTATATTCAATAAAATATGAAAAACACACTGGCTGGCTACACTTTGTGACACATACAGTTCTCCCTGACACCTGTAAACTGATGTGAAAACATTGGTGGAGTTCCCCTTTAAGAAAAATGTTAATGGGTTTCAACATGCGACACCATCAGTCAGGCACAATACAGAGACCGTCTTTCTCTCCATCTTCTTTCCACCAGGTGTCTGTTGTTATTTATCATTCTGCCATCTCACCTGCCTGCAGTCATCTCTCACTGCCTGTCTGTGCTTTCTTAAATGCTCTTTTATAGACGTTTTTCTCCCTTTACACCCTAAAACTCACAAGGTGCTAACCTGTATTCTGATCTATGTGTGGCATCTTTCCTGTCTCATCCTCCACCCTCTCTGTCACTTCCCCTGTCCACCCCTCGCCATTCTGACATGATGAGACCGACTCTGCAGCAGAAATTAAAGGTCGAGGTCTAATCACTAACAGCACTAAGTGCAGGCCAGCCGCGCAGGGCATCAGACCCCATTACAAACAAAGAGACAGTCAGCTCGGAGTGCTAATGACAAACCGTACAAAGCTGACTGTTTTTGACAGTGACGAATCCTGCCCTCCCTTGTTAAACCATGACACCCTTAAATGCTTTCTGCTGTGCTTGTTTCTGTGATTAATAAATAAAAGCCCTACTATTACTAGGAACAATGTAAAAAAAAAATCACAGTGATTATTATGCCCTTAAAAATTGTTACAATTACTGTTCACATTTACAAAGACCTTACTGCCATTATTGGCAAATAAAATGTTAAATTTCACTGCTGTGCTAATGATACCGAGCTACATGTACCTGTACAGCCAAACAATCATTCCCAACTCCTAAATTTGGAGGCATGTGTATCAGACATAAAAAAGATGGATGGGTACGAACTGTTGAATGCTGATAAAACAGAGCTATTAGTAGTAAGACCAGCCAAACACAGTCACTCGTTTAACAATCTGTGTAATAATGTTGATGGTTGTATTATCTCTGAAAACTCGAGCATCAAAAACCTTGGTGTTGTTTTTTATCCTCGCCTGACATTCCAGTCTTATATCAAGGCTATATTACTAAGACAGCATTTTTCCATCTCAGTAACATTGGAAAAATGCAACCCATCTCATCATTTTGTTATGCGAAATCTGTAATCCATGCATTTTTGTCTTCACAACTTGACATGTCCTTTTTGTTTGGCCTTCCAAACTGTGCAACAAGAGGCCTTCAACTTGCTCAGAACACTGCAGCCAGAATCCTGAGAAAACTAGAAAATATGACCACACCCGTTCTTGCCACTCTTAGATAGATAGTTTATTGTTCCCAATAAAATCAGAAATTTTAGTGTTACAGTAGCAAAACTGGCTCCCAGTGTAAGCTAGAGCTGATTTTAAGGTTCTTCTTTTAACATATAAGGCTCTGCATGGACTCGTGCCACCTTATTTATTGGAGCTTGTTACATCATAGGCTATACAGCGGCAACACACTCTCTGATCCCAAAATGGATTATGGATAATTGTATTTTTGTAGTTCATAGCTGAATTAACCGGCTGACTTCTCTATTGGCTATTGAAACAAGTAATTTTGCTTATATTCTTAAAACCAGGTGTGACTTGAACAGCTGAGTCACAGCAAAACCATCAGCTGGCTTAAGTTGAGCTGAGACAGACTGGTTCTTTTCCCTGTCACGGTCTAAAACGTTTTTTAAAACTTGTGAATCTTAGGTCTGAACTGGGCTTTAAAAAAGCTCACTCAGTTGACCTTTTTAAATCTAGATTAAAAACCCACCTCTACTCATTATATTACAGCCAACCATAACACACCATCCTTCCTGGGTGCTGCACAAACAATCCTTTTTCACTTATTCTCTTATGTTGCTGGTTTTGTATCGTTTATTATCCTGATTTAATGCTGCTTAATTGTCTTGTTGCTGTCTGTTATTTCTGTGTAAAGTGCACTGAAACCATGTTGAATGGTGATTTTACGATTTAAATACAATTTGATTGATTGATTTATGTGAACATGTTGCTGTAAGCTCAGGGCTTTACATGGAAATGGAAGACATCTCCCTTTATTAAAAGGGTAATTTGTGTAATTTATCTTAGTTCTTTTGGTAGTTATTCCATATTTTAACAGTGATAAAAAACATATGCCTTCCATATACAGTAGGCCTCCACGATAAATCGTTATAACGTTGCGGTCTTGATTCACTCCTGTTCACGATTTAACTTTTAAAAGTACTTAGATTTCTTTCTTTTTTTCAATCAATTAATTTATTCAATGCATTTGACATTGACATTAGCATGTTTAATTAGTTCCGAGCCTGTATCAAGGCCATATTTAGTTCAATATATTCTATTTCACTATTTTTGGTAGCCTATTGTACTTAAAATGCCAGTATGTACTTTATTTTCTTCATTCAATGAAGCCTCTATGTTGTGGTGATGCGCAATGTGCTATAGGTGCCAAAAATAATCTATGTTTGGTACTGCCAATTGTCAGCAATAGCTGTAGTCGATTCCATGGTCTGTCCCGGGACCATGGTCTCTGGCAGGGACCAGTGCTTAATCCCACTAGGGGCGCTAGCTACACTGGTCGCGACCAGCTCCTCAGTAGTCTGCCCTGTGGTCTGTGAAGCCGCTTCAGTATTTTCTCCCCTTTCCTGTGGTTTTGGCAGCACTGCTAGCTGGATAAATGTCAGAGATCATAATCTTGTCGCACAGTCCTCACCACCTCCTGGCGACCAGCTCCTACCTGGCACAGACCACTATTACAGTGATCCATATTTTTCCCTAAGGCCTTGAAGGCCTAAGGTCTTTCAGTTAAAACTTTTTGATAAATTCGGATGAGTGAATATTGAGATAAAATGATGAGTCAAGATCCATATCCCCTCGGGTTGACGGGAGTCATTCAGAGCTTCGTTTGGTCTCCTGAAATGCTCCTGCTGTGTCTAAATGTGTCAGACGGTCGTGACTCCACAGCGTGGTTCGCTTATCGCATCCCGGTGGTGTTTGGTGTGGTGATTAGTAATGACTGAATAAAATAAAGGATTTTTTAAACTTTTGGACCATGTCATAAAAACGGGCAAATCCAACATGACATTACATGATATGACACATTTTCTGAACATGACATTAAGGGTGGTTTGGGGGTTTCTCATCATTGTAATCAGGCACACCATTGGTAAACGCTACAGTCTTCATAGACAAACTGATATAGTCAAAGATGTCAGAGTTGATGAATGATCCCGCTGTGCACATTCACATCACTTGTCTCAACATTTTTTTTCCTCTCCCCGAGCCATTGTCGTATTTATGATTTGTGCCTCCGCTTCCACCGTCTCCCTGCAGTCAGACACGGCTAGACCACGTCTGGAGTTAGACATCCATAAAACAATTACTGCTATAAATTACCAACAGTTTCTCAATTATACCTTCCCCAACAGGCCAGTTAGCCAGGGCACAATTACAATGTGCAATAATGGCCTAAAAGGGTTGTCACATTAGGTGTAGCCCAGAAACCTGCAGAGGTATTGATTACAGCTCGTTAATCACGGCACAGAATGGCTGGGGCATTTTGTGCCGTGGGAAAATGCTGAATCAGCTGGACAAATGACGCACATTTATTTAACTTGTTGTAAAAAATAATAAAACAAATAAAAGACGATAAGGATTCAAAGAAAGGGATGTCTTTGTCTTGGATGGCAGGCTGTGCATGCTTTGAGGGGATTTACAGAAGGGGGAAGAGTCTCAATGTTAATTTGAGAGATAATGAAAAGATTATTGCAGATCTGGAACACTAAGCAAGGTGGGCTTTGCCAAATATCCAACAATCAAAAAATGAACAAGGCAAACGGAAATTAAAGAATATTGGGTTACACTTTACTTGAAGTTTTCTACGTAAAAGTGACATAACACTGTCATGAACGTGTCATAAAACTTTATAAACAAGTCATAAACGGTTATGACATAATGCTTTTTAGTAAGGGTCATTCGGTTTTGTCATGACAAGTTATGGTTATTGTTAGGATTAGGGTTAAGGTTAGGGTTAAGACTGTGTCATGACAGTGTTATGTGGAAAAACTTCAAGTAAAGTGTTACCGAATATTTCAACAACTAGTTGTGAAGGTAATAGTCTCAAATCTTTTAAAATCATTTTCTTTCTCAAAAATGCCCATACATTCCTGATCTGAGTCTTGGAGAAGCCCAAACAGAAGAAAGAGAGATAGGGAATTAATGTGTTCTCAGTTAGGGCTGATACCTTAGCAGTGAATATGCTGAAAGTAAATAAGTAAGTAAAACTACACAATAAAGAACAAATGTTGCAGACTGTTGTAGTCTGTTGAGTTGGAGCTGATTCTGTATAAGACTCCAATTGATTATTTTCATTATAGATTCATCTGCTGATGATGCTGATGGTTTGTAAATTCTTAGTTATAAAAATGGAATCATTAAATGTTTTACATGAAAAATTGCTTTTTCAGAGGATTTTCAAAATATTGCCATAAAACATTTGTTGCACAAAAGCAGACACTCTTTTGCAATAGGTTCCTAATTATTCCTTAGTCTGGAACTCATCCCAGCATGCAATTGGTTAAATGTGGGAAACAGCTTAGGCAGGTTACTAATTTGTCTTAAAAGATGCGAGGGGCTGCTTTTGTGGGTGTAGCCTTAAGGTACCAATTTAAGGTTAACAGTGAACCAGACCTGGAAATCAGACTCATGCGTTGATAATGACCATTCTCCAAATCCCGCATTAGGGTCAATGACGTTGTTTTCCACCCCAGTATTTATTCAGACAATATCAAATCATACCCACTAGGGGTGGGAAACAATTAAAAAATGTTTCATGATTTTTTTTTTTCAGACGATTTTTTTTTTTTAAACAGTGATTTGCCAGAGAGTTTATACGATACCGTTAACGGCGACTACATCATATCCGTTTCCAACTAAACAGACCAAAAGCAAAAAAATGCCGAAAATCCATGTTATGTTCTTCTTTACAAATGAAACAAATTTCAGATTGACTGACTGACATGGGTTGTGCATCCTTTACAAAAAACTGTTTTTAGAAATGTCTCATCATATATTGTGTCTAGATGTGTATTATTCAACTTTTGTTTTTGTTAAAGAAGTAAAAGAATCGCAATACTCAATGCTATTGAATCGCAATCCAAATAAAATTAGCACCCATGAATCGTGAAATAATTAAATTAGGACAAAGGCATTTCGTGCCAGCCCTAATGGCCACAGGACGTTTCCGTAAAAAAAGACTGGCTCTGTACCTCTGATTCCACCACCATCTGCTTCAGTCTCTTGATTGTAGGCATCCTGCAGGTTAATCCCCTCAACGCCGCCTCAAACATTTGCAAGTTTCTTCTCACTGGGTCTCTCCACATGCCTGCTTCACAGCTCGCTCACACACACACACACACACACACACACACACACACTTAGTATAGCACATATACCCATCCTACACACACCAACTGTTAGGTCTGAAGTCAGTCAGTCTGTCATGTTTTTGGTTACTAAGCAATATCTCATCCTCCAGTCGTCAGCCAACTGTCAAAAAGTCTTTTCATATTGACATTTCTTGACAGAGACTTAATAGTCTCACAGATCAAGCATACTAGAGCAAGAGTCTGTCTTGCCACAGATGTCGTCAAATGTTCATAAGATGAGCAGTTAAGGCCCATAAAAGCCCTCAATTTCTTTGCATTTCACTATGTTCACATTTTATTCACCAACTTGAAAAATATTCCTGATGAATGCAAATGCTGTCCCCTGTGTGCCAACGTGGGGGAGAAAAAGATGGGAAAATCAAGTGCGCAGCAGCCTCAAGCAGCTAGAAATGTTGGCAGCAGGCAGCAGTATCACGCTAAAACCACCGCCTCAATATACAAATACAAGACTACTGTAAAATGCTCTGCACCCCCATCTCAGTTTCTTTTTTGTGTGGATAACTAACAATTTTGAAATAGAACAACGCACAAAAATATAAAAATGATAAACATACAAAAACATGAAGATTTTTGATATATTCTAGCACAGTTATAGCCTTCCCTTAAAAGTAAAATAACTAGAATAATTGACTGAAAAATAAACTAGAAATTTAATAAAAAATGGATCCATCCTTGAAGCGTTATATTAAGCATTGCAAGAGCAGTCTCTTCAATCAGTTTTGTGACATTTGCTTTTGTTAAGATAAAAAAGAATGTGTCAGAAAGGGATGTCATATCTTAAGATTTGCAAGACTGGTCTTAATGGATCCCTTTAACATGAAATGTAGCAAATAGCAAATCTGAGTGGTCATTTGGGTCTTTCCAATCTTCCAATCATAAGTCTTCAGAAGTTTGAGTGAAATAATGAATTAAACTGTACACCTGCATTTTTTGAAGTGGTGAATGTTTTTTGTCTTTCATCATCAAATTAATCGAACTTGAAAAAATTAGCCTCTCTCTGCAAGTTATGTTACTTAGCTGCTAAGCTACAAATTTAACTTTTGTAAAGCATGCTTTATTTCATTGTGACTGCTATTTCTGTTTTTGAACTGCCTTGTTCAGGCCTTGAGTCTTATTTTGACATGTGTTGAATCTTTCATGAAGTCAAACTGCACTTCCCTTTCATACACAACTGAGTGCTGTCCTGGAAGACAGGTGAAGTCTGACAGCCGTTCAAAGTGTCTCACCTGAAAGACTGGGACTTCTGAACTGTAAAGAATCTGGATTACTCGCAGCCGCTGCACACGCCCTTCCCCCATTCTTCTGGAAATGTCAAGGCCTTAACTGCTAATGATGCTATTAATAATGCTATTTTTTGTCAAATAATCTTTGTGTATGCACAGCTGTGCTTTGTGCATGTGTGCGTGAGTGTACACTTTTCTGCACGCTGGTTGCTTGGACACCAACCCAACACTTTACCAAGAGATGTGTGTGTGTGTGTGTGTGTGTGTTTGAGATATATATATATATATATATATATATATATATATATATATATATATTTTTTTTTTTTCATGTTTCTCTGTACATTTGAATATTTGGGATGTGCATGTATGGTTGTTTTTTGAAAAACACTTTGCTCTTAAGTGTATTTTATTCTGTGATTGTTACAAGCCTTTGGGCATGTTGGTGTGGGTAAGTGTGTGTGTGTGTGTCTGTGTGTGTGTGTGTGTGTGACAGAGTAGGAGAGAGTGTTGGCTGTGTATGGAGATACTTAGCAACATTTAAGCCAGCATACGGGCCGTGGGTGTGGGACAGCGAGGGATAGGGCACCAGGGCCAGACCGGTCCTGGTGGGAGGTGGCAATGTGTGGGGTTGTGAATTGGGTTCGATGACTCAGATGTGATAAACTCCTAGTCAAACACTTCTTGTGTTAAACAGGTTGAATCTCAAAGGTGGTCAGCTGCAGTCGGTTGATGTGATTTAGAAGAGAAAAACAAACAATAGGTTGATATAATACGTGGACGGCCACCGATAGTCAGCGGGATATAACAAGCAGCAACCACCATGAAGCCTCAAAGCTGAAATTCATTATGCTTTCTTTCAAATTAACATATTATGCTTATATCCCATCTGTAGGGTGTAATACGGGTGAAATATTCCAACCAAAGACCATGTTTTCATGGCTGCACCATTCTATTAAATGGAAATATATCTCCAAATATTGTAAGTTTATACACATAACTCTAAAGTTCAGCTGGACAGACAGTATTTGGTACTTTTTATAAACTTGGAATAAAGCTCTGAGGCATTGAACAATGTTTACATGAACAAAATATATACACATTTAATACATGTTTTTGGCCAAATTCCCAAAAGGTCAGACTCAGCTGTTTACATGGCTAATGAAAGTGATCATTCATCTAATATTCCCGTTTAAATGTAGCCATGCAAAATATGATTTTTATGAGTTTACCAGTGACGGCGGACTTGTTGGGCCGTGCGAACACAGCGTCCCACTTTCATTCTCTCAACCAGCTTCTTGAAAAGGTCGCACTTGTCAATATTCAAGTCTTTGATAAGGTTTAAAAGTAGCTGTGGTTCTCCTTTTTTTCAGGTCTGCAGCCTTGCAAACTGCTGGCTGGTTGGTTTGTGTACAGCAACCATAGCAACACACAGGGCTGACCATAAACCTGCAGTAAAAAAAACAAAAACACGATTGACACACATATTCCGAATGCAGTGTATACATGTCCAAAGAGTACCTCTAAAACCCCAATAATACAGGAATAACCCACGTGTTAATTGGAAAATGCTATATTTGGCAACAGGCCAATATTCAGAATATCCAACCGTAATTTGATGTTTACATGAACCGTATCATATTCGCAATATGTTCATAATCCAAAAAGTGGAATATTAGAGTGCGTGTAGATGTACTCATAGTTTGGCTGCAAAACATGAGTTGGTTCTGACAAGGTGTTAATGTTAAAGTGAGATTTCATTCAAAAAATTGCACGCAAAAGTGTAGCGGAGCAAAGTACTTCTGGGGCATCTGCATGGTTTTAAACACTCTATTCCCTCAAAATTCCTACATTCACAATTCTGAAGTCAACCTATTCAGCCAATGATATTCCTGCCTTTGATCTTTTGGCCAATCCATCCCTAGCTGCCGTTCTTAAAATATAATTGATCAAATCCCTCTGCAAGCAGGCACATTCTCCTGTTTTCCACCCCCTCATTTGCTGTGCCAATCTTCCTTCATTTCACCTTCCATTACCTTTCCCTCTTTTCTTCATCCCTTGCTCTCTCACCTAAATTTCTATTTTCCCAGAACACCTTGCAATCCCCCCCTCATCTTTGTCTCCCTGCGATGGAGCCCTTTGGTCTCAATAGCGCCTGCATGGACTCACAGTCTCACCCTCTGCGAGCGGAGGAGGTGACATTCAGTCTCGTCTCCATCCAGAACACATTGAATCGTTATTGTATAGGGACAAAGCAATAAGGACTGTTATGTCATCTTGAACCGCTTAACTCATGAATTAAGGTAGTAAAACCTGGCATGTACCTTTACAGTGTCCATTTTCTGAGAGGTAGATTCTAAATGTCTGCATGACAAATTCCAAGGACTCTTTTTAAACCAAACAGAAAAAAAAATCTGCATTGATTGGGACTGATAGATCAATTAAATTTGCTTCAATTTCAATAACTCATCAAATCCTCGACATGAAATCAACTTGTTGTGTCGTGTGTTCTCATCTGCCAAAGCGAGCTGTTTGAGGCAACCCTCCGGTCACCATGACAACAGCACACACGCACACAGTGTTATGAACTCGGCACAAACCTTACGCATGCTTGTCATTACTCATCTCACTTGAGTCGATTTAAAAAGAGTGAAGGAGGGTTGAGAGGCAAAAGATGGACTTTTAATAATGCGAAAGCAATGAGGTCTACTATTGCAACTGCCAGAGGGGGGTGCTAATACCTCAGAGATGCAACAGTTAGGAAGTCCCACAGGCACGCACACACACACACACACACACACACACACACACAGTAATATTTGGGAGGTAATATCAGTGACAGTATTGTTATAAACCTTGCTCGCCAGATGTTTGAAGCTGAATACAGAAAGGTGGTAACTGTATTCCGTCTCTGTGTCAGGTCTCTTCCACTCTCTGTCAGCACGTACTCTAATGACTCTTTGAAAAATGTTGAACCCTGCGGCTGTCTTCGACTCTTCAAAATATTTGATACAGAGATGATAAAGTGCAACTGGAAGCCTTTTCAGTCAGCACAGTCAGAGGTTTAATGTGAGAACGGTATAATTTCAGATCGCTGAAATGTCTAGAAAATAATACAATTTAATACAGTCATTTGGTGCCTTTTTAACAGACCTTAATGTTTTATTTTGCCCTTCCCTTCCATGGGTATGAACAATGTTTAACTGTACAGCTTGACTTAGTATTATCTGACCCTAAAGGTGTTGAGTGTTCTAAATCTAGTGTTGCTGCATTGCCATCATAATAAAACCGGATGTTTCATCGTCGCTGTGTTTTTTTATTATTATTATTATTATTATTATTATAATATCATACTAATGAAACATCCACCTTTTTTAGAAAATATATACATATTGACAATAAATTTATCAATTTCCTATTGTAAATCCCAGAATTTTACAGAACCGACACAATAAGTATTTTTCTTCTTCTTCTTACATCATCATGCTCTAGAGACCCTCAAACCAGTGCCCAGCTTCCTCTCACCGTCAGTGGTGCACACCCACTGTCTGACCCCCCGAGCTGGCAGAGGGATCATATTACACATTGTTATTAATAGCCACCCTCTCCCTTTTTCATTGTAAATGAACAGCTGACATGATCTCACACTGACTACGTTGACATGCACATAATATTCCTCTTACTATATTTGACCTTATTCCAAACAGTGGATATTCTGACTAAGCCTTTTACATGGCTAATGAAGGTGAATACTGCACTATTGTTTAAATGTAGCTGTGCAAAAGAGGATTTTTTTCACATTTTACCAGCATAGGTGGAGTTGATGCGTAGCAATGTGTGCGCATATCCAAAAACGTGTTGAGTTCCTGTTAAGTCTTTGATAATGTTTAAAGTGTCTGTGTTTCATATTTTTCAACTGCTTTTGTATTGCCGTTTTGAAAGAAACAAACCTGTTTATTTCATTGTAAAGTGGTTGTGTGCACACAAATGATGGTTTAATTTTGTCAAATATTTAATACTTGTATGCACATGACTGACACTCTTTTTGCCCTTGGGCCAAACCGCACCACTACAACATGTGTTGAACACTAGTATGAGTGCTTGGCACTACAGTTTCCACACTATGTACTAGAAACTCCACAGGGCACTTTTAACCTTTAAACTCAGTGTTTGTTTTTTTTGTAAAAAGTTTTATTTATACATACTGGTATAGCAAAATGTTACTGTGTTTATAAAAATACAATCAAGTAGGAATATTATATACAATGAAGTATTTAGTGGTTGTAATCTGTGCCTAAAGGGCCCATCTACCCTCTGACCCTATGGACGCCATCTTGTCCTTAGTGTCATCCTGCGGAGGCCTTATTTATAGCAAGAGTCCAGCTCCTCAACAAAACTTAATATGGTAATGGAATCTTGGAGCTCTTCTTTCCTCAAGCTCTCATCGTATATCCATCCATACATTCAGTCCTCCAAGACACTGAGCAGGAATCCGTAGCTCTCCAAACTTCCAACACAACCGCTGTCCCTTTCATAGCCACGGCTTCAAACAGGTGGCTGTATGACCTAAACACGGCTCCTCCCATGTTACGACCCATGTTTTTTTTCTGTACAGCGCTCAGGAGTCCCCTCCCAACCCCTCTCAGTGTATGTCCTTCTTTTCTGGCAGCCCCTCTGACTGTCCGGCTCTTAGACGAGTGGGATCAGTGTCTTGCCCACTTACATACCAATTTGCGTCCCCAAAAAGGGCCCCTCCCCTTTTCTTCCAGCCAGTGGCGTCAGCAAAACCATGTGTAGCTCTGTTTTAAAAGGGGGGTGCCACTGTCGGACCTGCTCTTCTCTGGTCGGTGGGAAAAGGAAGTCGACTTTGTTCCTAACTCTCCCTGCTTGACACCAACTTGGGTTAGGGACAACGTTAAACTCTCAAGTGTATTTTTGCCCTTCGACTAAAGGCTTTGAGAAGAGGCGTTCTTGCGACCACCGGGTGATTATAGCCATGAAGTGGGGCTGGGTGTGTTTGGGGGTCTTCCTATCCTTGGGGACCCTTTCCTGGGGGGAGAAGGGCTTAGAGATTCCTGAGTATGATGGCAAAGACCGCGTCCATGACCTCAGCGCCAAGAACTACAAGTCCATCATGAAGAAGTATGACGTGATGGTGATCTACTACCACAGAAACGTGGATGGGAACCGCAATGCTATGAAGCAGTTACAGATAGAGGAGCTGGCTTTGGAGGTGGGTCTCCGCCAAAGCATGACAGAGGCTGGATTTGTGGCCTATGTGGGGGAAGGTTCATGTTGGATAGAGGGTTGAAGGAAAGGATTTCACATGGAGAATTTGGCTCCAGTTGAGGATTCCTGGACACAGTCATGGCTTTTGCACTTAGAATTTCAGACAAGTGGGTTTACGGCTGTTGACAGGTGTGGAGGAAGCGTGGGTGAGATCCAGTTGAGCAAGTCATGGACCCTTCAGGTGTGGCAGATTGCCAAGTAGCTGGATGAAGGCAGAGCTGAAGAAACAGGATGGAGGGAAGTACTGATAGGGAACTATACACACAGAAGTATATGCCAAGTGATAGGTGAACTTGCTGACCGATTGTCAATTAAGTCTTGATTGGGTCAGCTTGTCTCCACCCAATGGACCTAAAAAAATACATCTTGTCCAGCGAGTGATTTGATTTTGAAGGGAGAAATTACAACTTGTCCTTTTGGCCATTCAGAATAGCTACTTGCACTTTTTGCCTTTAGATGTGATGTAATGCAAGCCATCCCGGCCATTGACAACATCATGCTAGTCGTGTTAGCCCAGTTCATATACACTATTTCATAGTAGTAAACGTAAACATTGTAAATGGTCCCAAGTTGGTTTTCTGCTGCAATATGAAGGACATCAACTGACAGGAAGTTAACAAGGGGCCAAGCTGTTGCCTAGCAAGAGAATTCTGTTGAAAAGGTCTACAGCTATTTTAGTATCCAGTCCACACAATTGCAATCCCCTATTTGGGAGCTTTATGGTTTTCTGTTAAATTACTTGATCAGACTCAAAGTCAAACCAAAATTCAAATGATGTCAGGTTCTTGCACACAGTCGGCTACACCAAACAAGCATCACACATGTGTGTCTATTATTCACTTCAATGGCATTTCAGCAGAATCTAACACTAGGCTCAGACCAAGCCAATCTTGGCACAATGCATGTATTTCTGTGATTAGCTGCTTAATTTAAAATAGCCTTACTCTTCCTTTTACGCTTAAACTGCTCCAGTGCTGCCCTTTATCAGTTGGCAGATGAAAGAGTATGCCTGTTCTGGAAACATGTTCCCCCCTCTTTTTATAAATCCAACAGGCTCCTTAGCAGCCAGCCCACAGTCGACGCACCTGGGCCCCACTGTCAGCCACTGTATTCACCACAGCAATCATCTGGCTGTCGGAGCAGCAGTGTCTTCTTACAAAGGCTCAGTGTGCCTTACACTAGCCTGCATAAGTCACCTCTGTAAATAGCCTGGGACAGCTCTGCATGCTTAGCAAGAGGCTAAAAGCCCTCCCGGGATGGAAAGACAGCTCAGGGCCATATCTCAGAAAGACTCCTGCTCCCTCAGCTCTCTCAGGCAACACACACTGTTCTGTTTAGTACTACTACACACCCTCTGGGTGCAGGCTGAAGTCTTAAACCACCATTTATACACCTAAGTCATTGGATCTGATTAATTTCCTTGTCGGTGGTGCCAGGTTGTGCTTCTTGGCTTGAGAAAGAGAGCAGGTCCCTGTTGGACTGTTACTGACTTTCAGTTGTGACCAAAACAGCCAATCAGGAAAGAGCACTAGAACGGCTCAGAGGAGATTCTTTAAATAGCTGGTCGTTACCACCTATGAACCAGGATTTATGAATTATTAAAATGGAGAGCACAGGGAATAAATCTTATCTGCCTTTGTCTGAAGTTTGGACATAGCTGTATAACAGGATGTGATTCTACTTTGAGACAGCATACTGTGCATTTACATCATTCATAAAACATGTATATACATGTATGTATCTTAATATGAGCAAAATGTTTGTTTTCCATTTGTGTGACTCATGACATGCTTGAGCTGACAATTTGAGGTTTATTCTCCCTGCAGCTGTTTCTCCGGGTTATCACTAACACTGTCAGGCAACACAAGAAACGGGCCGTCTTTATTTTTGAAACCACAGCTTCCTCTTTAATATCAATTAAAAAAAAAAGTTAAATTTAGCAAATGAGTCTAGAGAATATTCCTGCAGGCCCTGCCACAAGTAGATTGTATGTTCCCCTGCATTTTCCAGCCTGACTATAAGTATTATATGGGATAAGTATCACAGGCTCATCACGTGTTTAATATCCCTTAGATGAAAAACACTCAGACATACAGTACATGACCCACCTTACCAGATTTACGAGTAAATGTACATGATGCTTTAAAGAATTGAGCAAGTGGCAGATTGTTGCCATCAGATTAAATCCTTTTAAAGATTTCTTAGTCCATTGTGGGTGGACCAACCTTTAGGCTTCAGACTAGTCACACAAATTGAAACCTGCATTTCTTTCAAGCTAGAAATTGACCTTATGGATATAGTGGGAATTCAGCAACATGCTACACCATGCTACTCATCGTGTAAATTCTGGCAGGTTATTCAGTGTACTGCAAGCTGCGTGGTTGTTGCGAAGCTCGTACAAATGCATATTGACATGTAGTGAACTTGTTTGAGCGATGAGAAGTTTAAAATGCTGATGCAACAGAAATCCTGACAGCTAGGGCAGGTAGCAAGATCTCCCACTGCAGCGACACTGTGACACACTTCCTGAATAAACTCAACCTTTTACCAATGAAAAAAAGGTTATGTGCTGGAGGAGTCAACCTGTCACTCCGAAAATATGTCCAGCGTGTCACATTTGACCTAGGCTGGTAGTTTTCTTAATCTGTGGAAATCAATCCAGTGTATATTCACAGCTGTGTTTTTGGAAGGCGTACACTTGTATCTTCTATGTAGTGGACAAGGGTTGTGAATATGCAATACTATTTAATGTTTAATTAAAATGTGGTTTTATTGTGCAATACTTAATGAAAGAGGCCCATGTAGTGTCGCAAAACCTGCATTTGCTAAAAGAGCCATAGGGTGAATGATAAAACAGGACAGAATTCTTATGTTTTGGCTTGGTATGGGAAAGGGTTAAAGCTGGAAGGAGGTGAAAACAGGTGGACGTTTTTTTTGTGGCTAAGAGATCTAAACATAAATAAATATTAAGTAGCCTAAATCTACACAACAACAAAAATACAGCACATAAGGAGGAGGTTGAGTAAAAAGTCTGGACACCACGGCGGGTGCAACGACTATTATTAAGCCACATTATCTCCTTGACTTCTTAACGAATCAACAGCAGAACACAACTTCACCAAAAAAGACAACACATAGGCAAACTACATAAACTCCACAGCGGCCGGAGCCACAACCACACACACAAATCAGTCTGGACTGCACCTTCTCTGCAAACCAGAGCGCGCACACGCACAGCGTGTACAGTAGTTACCATAGTTACTCACCTGTGTGAATGCGAGTCTCGTGCATCGTAATCTACACCCTCTAGCTGTTTCTGTCTACACCATGTTCAACTTCTCCCGCCGTCCATTTTCGAAACACAATACAGCCAGTCCACTAGCTGAGCCTCGCTGTCCCAGGAGAACCATGTCCACTCAGTCCCTCTGGTCCCACAGTGCACCTCAAAGTTTTCAAAAGCAGCAGAAAGTCCTCAAATAACGTAAGACGTTTGTCAGTGTAAGCGGCAGCCGCCGTGAGCATGTTAGCAATTAGCCGGGACTACCGCGCACCTGCCGGTGACGTAGGCCTACCATTGGGGGTGCGTTTGATTTGGGACATCATGCCTGTAAGTGTTAGGCTACATGTAACTTAAAAAAAAAAACTTTACACGGGGTATTATGAATTTTTAATGTGACTTTTCTTTAAACAAAACTATGCCTACACCATAGCCGGCTTGCTAGAGTAGCCTAACTAGGGTAAATCTAGGCTGATTTGTTACTTGCACCCCTGCTAATCGATAAATGGACTAAACCATAGCCCTACTGCATGACTTTGACCACTGATCACACCTGTTTAATTGTTCCCTCCATTTTTGTTTTTCATGTAGGC
This sequence comes from Etheostoma cragini, assembly GCF_013103735.1. Taxonomy (NCBI): domain Eukaryota; kingdom Metazoa; phylum Chordata; class Actinopteri; order Perciformes; family Percidae; genus Etheostoma; species Etheostoma cragini. The sequence continues at coordinate 4,526,318 of NC_048425.1, forward strand.
CTATAGTTCTAATTTTGGATAGTGAGCCAGTATTGGATCTTGCAGAAAAGAAAATGACAAACTTATTGGAGTTATTGTCAGCACCCACTGCAATATGCAGCTGTTTCCCCCTCTTTAACATTTGTTAAAATAAAGAGGTAACAATCAGAATCAGAAAGGATTGTTTATTGCCACATGCAGTAGTTACCTTATGTAACTGCCTTTGTAATTAATGCATACATACACATACAAACATATTAAACCATAATAAGAATTTACAGAGACACATATACAAAATAGCTGTTTAAGTAAAGTGATAATTTCATGGCAGTTTTCATGTTTGGCTCAGCCACAGGGTTTGACTTACAGTTGCTCTCACCATGCAATGTTTCAGTTCCATTTACGTCTAGGAGAGCAGTGTTATGCGTATTTAACATTCAACCTGGCAACAGCAATCTGTTAAACGAACTGGGAGCAAATTCACAAGGCTTAAAATAAGATTTGAGAGTACAGATGAGTTATGAGCACACCTCACCCGCAGCTCTTTTGACAAAAATAGCTCTCACTACTATGACTCAGACCAAATATTATGAAGTCATCCAAAGATATGATTAAAGTCTAACAGGCAGTGACAAATGAACAACTTAATAAGTTCTACACGCTACAGTGGTTAAACACATTCAAAGAAGTATAATAAATTTGATACATGTTGGTCCCAATTTTAAGAGACAAGCTGCACTGATCAACATCTTTCTGACTTGTCTGCTATCTGGATCTTCATTCTCGCTTTCTTTTTCCCTGTTTTAACTCTGACCTTTGGCATACAGCATACTGTTATTGCCCGTACTCACCCATCACCACACTGCACACAGCTCAGATTGCAGTGATCTTTTACTTGCCACCCCCTCTACCAACCATATACACATTGTTCCTAAGGCACCCCGTGTACCAGTATGTTTTAACTTATTTATTTATTATTGTGATGTAAGCAAGTTGATTATTCAGTTTGAGATGGATAAGAAAAAGAAATAATGACATAACATGGCAAAGAAATAATCATTCAGCCTGTAAATACTTCTGACATGTTCTCCTCTCTATGTAACGCCATCAGACAACTTAGTCGGAGCATTTCCAGACGGAAATATTTGTACAACTATTGGATGTTTTGCCATGACATTTTGCACTGACATTCAGGCTTCCCAAATGGGGAAGCTTACTAACTTTGGTGATCCCTTGACTTTTCCTCTAGCGCCACCATGTGGTTGACATTTAAGTTTTTTAAATAAAATATATCTTAACCGCTATTTTATGCTGTTAACTCTGGTACACAAGTCACCCACATGAGCTGTAGTCACTTTGGTAAGTAAACTTCTTATCAGGTTTTTAGATTTTTTTAATTAAATTATCATAACATAAAAAATACATACTAGTTTTTACTAAATACAACATAGTAGTTCAAAAAATAGTATTTCATTTTTCAAATCCTTTTTCAATTTATTTCTCTTCTCTTTACTCTTTCAAGTCTCTTTTCAGTATTTGAAATATTACTTTTCAATCTAACCATTTATAACTCTTCATGTTTATTACACGCATATATGTTCTCTATCTGGGATCTCGGGTCAAAAACAAATTGAGAACCTCTTATTTAGAAACATCACCTTGGGGTTTATCAGCTAACCTAAATGAAATTCTGCTCTTCGGTAAATACACCTTTGTGTAGGGTCCAACAGGGGCAAAAGATGTTTAAAATCCTATCAAAGTCGACATGGAGCCGTGTTTTGCAATGGGGCCAACATAAACACTCTCTTTGCAGTTCACTGATGTGATGTTTGAATGGATTTCTGGTTATGGAAGTTGAAATGGTCACCTAATACTGTCATACTGCTGCCAAAATGTAACTTGATACAAGCCACAAACCTGAAAGTGAGTCCCAAAATCCGAGGTGAATGTACAGTATTTCTTGCTGCAGTGGCAAAGTGAACGATGATCTACTTCAAGTAGTAGGATCAAATGGTTTCTGCTTTTATTGCATAAGATGCACGTCTTTTTCAGACCCGTGACTTCATTAAACAACTTATAAACTTAAATCAAACATGCCTAAATAACTTTTTTATGATTACTTCAGAGAAACTGGGCCTTTACAGGAGTAGATGCAGCAGTACAAGGTCATAGCCATGAGTATAGAATGTAAAGAAAAAAAAAAAAAAATTACATTTAAAAAGATTAATTTCATCATAAGAGCAAAAGAGAAATGAAATTGAAAGTAAAATATAGTGTTAAAGAAACAAAAACTCAAAATGGAAGCAGCAGAGGCTGAGATGTAAAGCTACAAGTAACAAAAGCACGGCCCTACATATCCCACAATGCACCACATTACGATTTTTCATTGTCATCGGGTCAACTTGGCTTGAGTTCATGACCAAACTGATGATATTTCCATCCACCTCAGCTGTATTTGTGTGTATTGCTAATCAACAAATGTAAATTCATTGTCCTTGTGGGCATTGACGCTAGCATTTAGCTCAAAGCACTGCTGTCCGTTCATTATGCACAGCCTTGCAAAGCTGCTAGTGTGGCTGTACACTCTTTAAAATGTGTCTCAAAATTTGAAATTTTGCATTTTCATAGCAAACATTCCCAGCTGTATGAAACAAAAAAAAATGTATGATTTGAATTTCTATATTTAGCAGACCTTTACAGATCAGTGCTGTGACTGGAACAGTACAATAAATCATGTTTAATTGATCATTATATTGTCAGAAGACACTCGCTGGTTCAAAGTCTTCCAGTGAGAGAAGAGCTAAAGGACACGACCACTCGAGGCTGTGTCTTCTCCCTTTTTTTAACCCCTCAGGTCGCATACCATTATATTAATAACTGAGAAAGATGGCAGGTGCACACAAGGCAATTTAAAACGCAGTCATATAATGTGCAGGGAATCTTGGTGGTTTGAAGGAGAACATTGCGTTATCTTTTCTAATCTCCTTTCATCTACTGAAGGATCTGGGGAAAGGTCAGACTGTCACTGTGGTAACTGTGATCCAAACTGATTGGTGGAGGCTCCTCCTTTCACCGGCACACTCCATTTCATGCTTACATTTTTAATGATGGTGGATGGTGTTGACGGAGAGAGAGAGAGAGCGGGGGGTCACTTTGTACGTGCTCACTGAATCACCTCAATTTCTCAATGCCATGGCCACTGTTTGATGCTCCTCTGGTATAAATAAAACCTTTGAACTTCAATTTTAATCAAATGTATACAGATGATCAAAATAAGATAAAGATTTTAAAAGAAAATTTAAGATATGCAGCCTGACAAGACCCCTTCAGTGTGATCTGTGGCTCTCCTGCTGCCCTGGACAAAGACAACATTTACTCTATTTGCACAAAGGTGAATAATCTACTTTTTTGTTTCCTAACGGTTGATAGAATTAAAAAATAATTACCTGTGGAATACTGCCCTATGTCTGAATATCTTAGCATTATTTGCTCTGTGTATCTTTGACCAAATTCACCCTTTTGCCATTTCTAACCAACGTAAAGGACTTGAAATCAATTGTTTGCTAGACCATCATATTAAGTTAACAGCCATCATGTGTGCATTCAAAACCCCTTTTACAAAATTCTTGTTTTTAAAAGAATCAGCCATCTACTCTCTGTATTGTAACTTTCATATGTCCTCAGTTGGCGGATGTTGTTCTCAACCACGCTATTGAAAACTCTCTCAGGCTCCTGCCAGTCTTGCTGCTGCTACTGTAATAAGAGAACAAGATAAGCCAGTTTTGCAATCCTCAGTGGACACAAAGTGTAAATCAGGGTCAGTATTAACTCCTATGTCCTCCGTAGCACATCCGTCCCCTGCAACGACCTGTGAACCTGACAGGGAGCCATATAATCATCGCGTCTGGTTTTAAGCGACGACACTGAAACGCCACGTTCAGAATGCATAAGTCACATCAGGTCTCATTAACCCGATTTATCTTGGACCAGGCAGGGCCAAAAGGCCAAGTCCCTGTGGTCCTTTTACATCTTGAACTCCTGATGAGGTACTTTAGATTTAACCCACTTTCCTTCAGGATAAACTTTGAGTCTTTCCAATATTCTAAAGCTCTCTTTACTCTGCGTAGTCCAGAGCACCAGTTTAATTTTTCCTCATTCAAGTAGCAGAGATGTCATTAAATAACCTTCCCATTAAGTGACACTGCTGTCAAGTTGAGTGAAAGCAACATCACCCTTACCTTCCTCTGGAGGCATCTTAACCACCTCAATTAACCATGTAACAGTGGCAACATATTAAGATCTACTTTGTCAGATGTAATGTCATTAAATATGACGGGTTATGTAAAAGTGTCCTTAATTTGTTCTATTGCAAAAGCCACCTGTTGTTTGAGGACTAATAAAATAAGCTTTTGCCATTGATTTCAAGGGTCTAACCTGTTAAAACTGTATTGCTCCCTGATGCACTGTGTTACAATATGGGTGAGTGTTAAATGTTTAATTTGATGGTGCTAAGCTATCTCACATATTTTATATGTTACATCTTTTGCCCATTTCTTCATGCCTAAATATCTCAATAATCTCACACATTACTGTGCATCTGTGTGGCAAGTAATGGATATGAACTAAAGATACACAGTAGAATTTGAGACATGGATTTTGTGTTTTTGTCCAAATGGGAGAAGTGTTTTGTACAGATTGAATTTCATGAACTGTGTTTCTCAAGTTGATTTACTGTACCAGAACTCTACCAAGCAGGCAGTCATCTCTTCATCCTCTCTTAGGTACATGAATTGAGAAATATTGATTCATTTTGTACAGTCAAATGTATTTTAGAACACCTCATAGTGAAAGCAACCCCTGCACATGAATAGCGTTGTACATTTTCATAAGCAACCCCTACAGAGTACATCTGCACGTCTGCAATCTAGTTTGGTGAAAAACACTTAATGGCTTCATCATTGCAGCTGGGATCTAAAGGTTGGCTTCAATAGAGAGGAGAAGCACATATCAGCTAACCCAAATGAAATTCTGCTCTTCAGTATATACACCTTTGTGGAGTGTCCAACAGGGGCCAAATATGTTTAAAATCCTATCAAAGTTGGCATGGAGAAGACCTTTGCAATGGGGCCAACATAAACACACTCTTTGCGGTTCACTGATGTTATGTTTGGCTGGAGTTTTGGTTATGGAAGTGGAAACTGTCACCTAATACTGTCATACTGCTGCCAAAATGTAACTTGATATAAGCCACAAACCTGAAAGTGAGTCCCAAAATCTGAGTGAATGTATTTCTGCATTGGCAAAGTGAATGATGATCTACTTCAAGTAGTTAAATGGAATTGTTTCTGCTTTTATTGCATACGATGCACCTCTTTTTCAAATCCATGAACTCATTAAAAAACTCATAAACATGAATTACACAAGCCTAAACAACATTTTTTTTAATTACTTCAGGGAAACTGGGCCTTTGCAGGAAGAGATGCAGCAATACAAGAGGTTATAGCCATGAGTATTGAATTTTCAAAAATACGTTGATTGAAACCAATCCAACAGAACCTAAATCGCAAACACTAATTTCATCATATGAGCAAAAGGGAAATGAAAGTGAAACTAAAATATAGTGTTAAAGGGATATTCCAATTTGTCATTGCACTTCCATAAAGTTGGGAAACCAAAAAAGAAACAACATTTTTAAATGGAAGCAGCCGAGGCTAAGCTATTAAGCTACAAGCAACACAAGCACGTGAGCCTACATTTCCCACAATCTACCACATTACTTTTTTTCATTAGACCCAATCTGCCTCCTAAATACCCACTTTTGTTACATCTTCATACACCACGTGAAACACGTTTTATTGCACTCACGAAATATGATATGAAGAGGACGCCATACCCACTTTTTTTTAAACTTGTAACATTGTACAATAGTATAGTATAATACTATAGTACTCCTTGTGACAAGTAAACTGAACGCCATATGTACACTGATAGAGTTCCCCTTTAACTACGGAAGTACGCAGAGAAAATATTGGTGCGTGGCTGGAATAATTGTGCAGTAGACAGAAATAATATGAGAAGAATAATTAAATGCAATAGGAAAACAAATGACGATACAGTGGTAATTGAAATATGTAACTCAAATAGAATTTAGCTGAGGTGGGAGCTTCGCAGCTCACTAAAGGTCCTGACAGCAGCTCCCAACAACAGGTCAAAATAGTTCATGGCAGAGTAGCCGCATGCTGTTTCTGTTTGGCTAAATTTAGCAGGACTCCCCTCCACCGCTCCTAGCCCACTGTTGACGACTCCCTCCATAATAAAAAACCCAATCAGTGTTGTCCAAGAACACTGTACTGTGTACATACTGTGTTTGCACCACGGGACACACATTGTGTTACAGTATTTTTACTTTCTTACTGTAATTATTTATAAATGACCCTGCTGTTCTCGCTTTCTCCCTTAACAATGTTTACATAATGTTCTTTTCTGCTTTCCCCACTCCTCCATTATCTGTATTAGGGAATGTCTTCATTTCACCTATTCATGCGAGAAAAATGTCAAGGAAATGCAGGGAATAAAGGTTTATCATGTAAAATTTAAACGTGATTTTTTTTGGACGTTGAAATCTCCATTCCTCAAAAAGAATTTCATAGAGCTGCAATTGATTGTTTGTACAGCACATGTATCGTATTAAGACCAAGCACTGGTTCTATTAATTAAATTTGCTTTAGGTAAAGGTCCCACATTTTAAAAGGTTTGACTGTTAAAGGAACAAAGTGCTCAATCCACAGAGAAACACACGCAGTCATTCAGTAACGGTATCTCTAAACAAGCCGTCAGGACATCCGATGTCACAACCATACCATATGTACAGTAGGTAGAAATTGCAGCTACAGCCAGTGTCATTTCCTAGCTGCAATGATGGTTCAGTGACTCCGAGAGAGAGCAGATGCCGACCCAGAAATGTTGACCAATCAGAGCATACTGGCCTTTTGTAAAGGGGGGGGGGGGGGAGTAAAAGAAACTATATTTGAGCCTGAAAATTAGCATACTATGGGATCTTTAACGATTGATACATGCCTTACCCCTTTTCAAATTAGAGGTTTTGACTTGAAAATGCACAAGCTCCAATGCCAGGGTGACAGTGAGGCAGCATGCACACTACCAGGACCCTGAGACTGTAGCAGCTAAATGGAATAAGGCACCAGTAGTTTCTCTTTGGGAAAAAGCACTTTTGGGGTATGTGACTGATGTTATTTACTGGGGGGACAATCAAATGCAACATAGCAATCATAATTTTTTTTTTTAGTTGCACATGTCCAATTGAATCACTTTTTGATTAGTATGTTATTTCACTGAAATACAAATCAATGCAACCCCCCCCCCCCTTAAATTTAAATTACCTCTAAAGAACACATCTTGTCTTTTAGAAAGTGTGTTGCTTTTCAAAACTGCTGTCTTTGTGTGACTCACAAAAACAAGCTTGACAAATGCAGGAGTTTATTATCTGAGATTGTCATGTGACATGTTTGTAATATGGTTTATTGCTGTCAAAGTGAGTCATTCACAGATGGTCCCAGACACTTCTGTCCTCACAGTTTGTTGGAGTGAATCAGCTTGTGTGCCTGTGACATTTTGAAACGCGTTGAAAAAGTACAAAATAATAAACTCTAAGTAAAAACACACAGAAGAGAGTTATAGAGATGTATTACATATATATAATCTGTAAAACCTTTAAAAAGACAGCGTCTTTTTTCTATGCACAATCCTAGATCGGCATTTTAAAACAGTGCAGTAGCTGGCGGCAAGTCTGCACATGTGTTTTGTACATTTTGGTATCTGAATGTTTCATGACCACCCTGGCACGGTGTTATGTAACAGCCTTGTGTAGAACGTCCTGATGTGTTACAGCAGTCATTATTAATTTACTCTCTGGCTGGGGGGGAAAGCTGGCTATAATTCCTATTTTGCACAGAACCCAGACCACCTGCCTTTAAAGAAAGATGGGGAATATTATTGCTTTGATAAGCTTTTGATGTTTATTTATTTCACAGATTCAGCTATTTTTGGGAATAGCAGACAACATGTTAGAGATAATTTAAGAAAGATGATTTATTTCCTGTTTTTTTGTTGGCCGTATTACCTACTAGTTGGGGTGTGGGCTTTGATGTTAAAGCACTAATGATTTTGCATTTTGTTTTGTATTGTTTTTGTGCTAAAAATTACGTCAATGTTGCATAATCAACATAACAATGTAGATTTTTCAAATACATCTGCAGACAAACCATTACATAAACAAATGACATTACATGCAACAATATTTTTGTACACCATAAAACAGACACATTTCCATTACATCTCAAAAAGTCTCTACTGATTTTTGTACCATATAGAAATCAATGGAAAGTCATAGTTGTTTAACATAGCTAACCAATGATTGTCAATAAGATAAGTTTTAGATTCAGGTTTTCAGAAAAAATCTGAAACTTATCCTACTATTGTTTTGATTATTAACAAAATGTAGATTTACAAAAGGTAGCTCAATTAAATTATACCATCATTGCAATTGAACCTTGTCAACGCTAAAATGCAGATTGTGAACAGTGTCTTCTTACTGGAAGATGCAACCAGTTTGGGGTCTGTCTTACAATTTGATTAACATTGAGTTTTAAAACATCTGGACATTATAGACTGAAAAACAGTAATGTAAAGTGTTGATGATTTATCATTATTCTTGCAATCTAAAACTTGCAAAATGCATAGTTATCGGATTGCGTGCATTTATGGCACCATGTAAAACCATGTTAACACATACGCACACTGTAAACAGTAAACTATGCACACAAGTACATGCACTCTCCTTCACAGCTCTCAATCATTACATTTCTGGTTGCAGATGTTGATAAAAAACAAGGCCAACTACAAATCTAGCTGTGTCTCTGCAGCTGGTGCTATTGCGTTTGTGCTAGTGTCCCTGGGGTTCTTACATCATGAGGTGACACACATTCACGTGTGACTCATTAACTGCTCAGTTCTTCACCTAAGAAACACACAAGGCCTGCATGGGACTGGTCAAACAAAAAGAGATTTAGGCCAGTTATATTATCCTGCAAAATGGGATTGCCAGGCAGACATAATGACCAACACACACACAAACACACACACGTATAAAGTATATATTTATATGCAGTATGTGTATATATGTATAGAATATAAGTATATCATATACATATGTATATATATGGATACTATGGTGTATCGCGATACTATGCTGTATCCATTTTCTCCCCCAACCCCACAACAATTGTGACCCCTCTACTGCACTGCTTACACGCCACCCTTTCCTAGCTCATCGTACGGTGCCACAGCCGGGACCAAGAGCATGTTTTTGACAACTCACCATGGCTCTCTGCCCTCATCTTGTGTTACCTGACAAGCTGACACTGACTGGGCATTGGGAGATGAAGCCAAGTGATTACACAGCTAACCTCTCACTTGGCCCCACGCACCCAGACTTTTAAGATGGGGTCAGGATGATAGCAAGGGAAACAGATGAGGAAGGGTGAAGGGTTGTCTTAGGAGACTGCTGTAAGTCAGGACAAAATTACCTGACGGTCACAGAAAGTAGGAAAGAAAGGAGGTACTAGAGAGTGAGTAGAACTCCCGAAAGCAGAAATGAGACATGTCAGAGGGAGGACACAACTAGAAGGATATGAAGGCTGTGAAGTGGTCACGTGTGTGTCAAGTGTCTTCTTTCGTTCATCAGCAGCCAAGTCTGCCTTCCCTTCTTTACTTTTCCACACCCATTTCTATAGGAAACGGATCTTCTTTTCTGCTCCTCAACATGCTTTCTTACACACCCTTATAAAGCTGTGGGACTCCCTGCTTCGCCTTCACCCCACTGCAAGCACCCACAACTTCACCTCTGTTGTAAATAACCCAGTGTCTCTAATTTGGTCGTGCCATCTGGTGACAGGGAGAGGAATATAGTTTTTGTTGTTGTCAATTCTTGGAACCCACTCCTACAGTAGTATTGTTTTTTGTTTTTCAATGTTTTTGTGAGAAAGTTTGACTTTAATCAAGTCATGCAATGCAATGGTTAGTGCAATCTACTACAGAATATCATTCAAAAAGATGCAAACCACATCCTGATTTAGTTCTTATTCCATGCAGCATGAGCATAACTTGTCTAAAAAGTGTAATTTGTGTCTGAGGTCATTATAAGCAACAGCAGATGTTATTAAAGTGCTCATATTATGCTCATTCTCAGGTTCATAATTGTTTTAAAAGGCTGTACCAGAATAGGTTAACATGTTTTAATAAAAAAAAAAGCTATCTGCTTTAGCTACAGAGCAAGACATCTCACTTCTGTTCCATCTTTTTTGGGAGTACCTAGGTAAGGACTACTAGCCATTCAGAAGCAGAGTATGAGGGCGTGCCACGCTAGCAGCTAGGCCAGCATTATAACGTGTGTTACAAAGTGACACAGAAGTTGTCACAGAAGTAAAGGCTGACAACAACAGAGCTGTTTGGAGCAGTTAGTGAACATTGTTTTCTGTATAGATGCCATGTCCCTTTGGGGGGGAATTGGGGCTTTTTCACTTTGTAGACCTACAGTATAACATGCACAGAACAGATACACAACAGAAAAAAGGAAAGGCGAAAAGCCAAAAAGCATGATATGAGCACTGTTACGTTGGTCCGTCCACTAATTGCAGATTCAAATAAACATGTTATCAAAATGGTTATGTTTCTCTAACTTGACACTCTTCTGCTTCCAGGCAGTGATTGAAACAATTAAGAATAATGTAATTACTCAATCACTGGTGCATGTTACACCCAAAACTATTTAATTATCGTCTCATCTCTTGTGTTAAGCTCCTGTTCACAATCAGCTGGCATTACCTCAGGACCTCGGGTACTGTTTTATTCAAATCTACGTATTAAATTTCATTTTTGCATTGTGATTGAAATGGAAACACATGGGAACATATAAATATATAAGTGTCCCCAAGATGTTAGTATCATCTCTGTTAAAAGAAAAATAGGAGAAGAGGATAGAAATGCATGGGACAAACAAGGATGCCTTTTTGTATCAATACAATTGAACAACAAATTGTTGGGATGCGAGATGATCCGAAATGTTTCGCCAGATTAAGTAAACCAGATGCGTTGCAAATAACATGAGGTCCTCAGGTAAGAATAGTAACACTTTCCTTTAAGTCCCCCTTTTTAGCATTTACAAGTAGTATATAACCGAAAATGCAAGGTTAATAACCCATTATAATGTAGTGTAAAGCAGATATAGCAGTGATATCAGTTTATACATTGATACACAGTATAAATGAAGGCTGCTTCATAAATAATGACAATAGCATGTATTTAATGGATAAGCTATATTTGCTGACAAATACTATATGTTAAGAAACTAAAACTAAAATGTTCTCATAGCTGCGTACAACATTGTGAAGTGTTACATTATTAAATGTATTACATGTATTCATACTGCTTATAAATGTTTAATAAGGGCACTTATAGTAAAGTGTAAACAGGGCTTTGTGAACCAAGTACAATCTCATTGTTTAAGTTTGGACCTATTTTGTCTCCTGTGAAGGCCACTCCCATTTGTTGTAAACCTGGAGGCTGTGACTATTGTGCTTTGCCCTAAAGCGTTACCTCTTCTTGCAGTTGATCACAAGTCAAGCAGCACTTATCTTTCAGGTATGTCAAGGTCTGCCCTTTTTGTGTCTGTAAAGCTGGGCTGCGAAGTACAGATTATTCTGGCCCTGCAGGATCTGCTGATTGTTCTCTTCCACTCCTTGACTGCAGGTATCACAGAGAGACTCAACTGCATTCAAAGTCCAGCGCAGCCGCAGCAGCAGCAGCAGCTTGGACTGGGCCATTTGAGTCATAGCAAGCTGATTTACCTGTGAAAGAGAAATGGAAGATTGTTTCAAAAATGCTCCCATCTAATCTATTAATCAAACTTTAACATCCATCCATCCATCTTCCCATCCATTCTTCCATGCAGCCATCAATGGTCGTAAAGGGTCACTTCACCCAAATCATGAAAATCATATTTACTTTACTAGTGATGTCAAACATTTCAGTTAGTTTTATGTGCCAAGATGTTATGCTGTCTATACTGTGTGGTACAGCTCTGCTCGACTATTTCTTTTGGTACCATTACTTTTGTCTTTTTGTTTTCCACTGTGGATAGCACCCCCTCAGTGTAAGTGGGTTTTATAAGCTGATTGTTACAAAGACACCATGTGAATCTGCAGTGACATGATGGGCCGAGTAAATCGAAATATTGTTGTCACTGCTGACAGTGGCCATCGTGTCGAGTAACGCTGTACCATGCAATGGAAAAACAGCATTAGTCTTCAGAATTTCTGCCACCCCCCCCAGTTTCAACAGAAGTGAATCAAATTAATTTGTGCTGCTCATAACATTGAAAACTTACATAAAAACTCAATAGTCTCAATTGAACACAGATAAGACTGAGGTATGTGGGATTATTTTAAAAGTTTTGAGAAGCACAACATGTATTGGTGGGACACGATTCAAGAAAACGGGTATCTTAAAAGGTATAGTTCGACATTTTGGGACTTATTTAATTTCTTGCAATGAGTTAGATGGGCTAAGTTAACTGGCTGCTGGCTATAGCTTTATACTGAAAAGAGGGATGTGACTCTTCGCGTTGAGTTTTATTTCCCAGAATACTGAACTATTCTTTCAAGACTTCACCAGATAAAACTATCTATCAGGACAACTAGACAGAATATTTTATTCTGATTTGGGTGAACTTACCCTTTAAAGCAAAAGAAGCCTCACCTTGAATGGAACGTTCATTTGGTATCACCTTTTCTATAGCGATTATCTTGCTTTAGTGTTTGAAGACAAATGGGCCAATGCTCCTAACAAGATTAGAGAAAAATTGGCCCTGGGTCCAAACATGAGCTAATGTCTCTGGCCTGTGGAGACCAAAAGAATGGATGGCCTTAAAGATTGCCTGCGAAGAGCAGCATAACGCATGCGATACCAAACTATACATACTGCAAAAGCTATCTGCTGCTGGTGCTTTGGGGCATTTGGCCACTCATGAATGTCATTATACAATCCTATTCACAATGCTGCTTTGTTACATAACGCTTTTCACTCACTTCATTTAAGGTGTAATCTCCCATTCCATGGGTCAATCATCTTGTTCATACTCTACAAGTGCTAAAACAATAAAATGGAGAGCAAATTAGCATTAAAAATGGAAAATGGTAGTGTGTTGTTGTATACAACTGTGAGAAATACTGTTAACTTATTGCTTAAGTCTGTGTATATACAGTATGTATGCGCATGTACTGTATGCAGCAGCTTGACTCTGGCTCCTCTTCTTTCCACCACACCTGTTGCAGCGTCTCTTCCCCTCAACATAGTTGGCTCAAGTTCTGCCTCTCTTGTTCTTCTGGAAACCCCGCTGTCTGTGCTCCTCTCACGCCGGCTATGAGAGCTGTCAATTGTTGGCTTCGGTTTCACTCCGATTTAGAAAGTGCAAGGCAGCAGTCCAAAGCTTTTGCTTTTAAGGCCTTGAAATTAAGATGAAATGCCAAGGGGTAGCATGTGTAAATGAAACTGAAAGTATGTTTTCAATGGTGTTCTGAGATTAGAAAATGTCTATCATGGGTAGACCAGTGGATGCACATGTAAAAGCAGCACTCATGTAAACTAAATACAACATTCTCTTTCTTTTTCACTACCCAACCTCTCTCTCTCTCTCTCTCTCTCTCTCTCTCTCTCTCTCTCTCTCTCTCTTTAGCTTGCAGCCCAAGTTCTGGGTGATTTTGATGATGAGGACATTGGATTCGGCCTGGTGGATGAAAAGAAGGACTCTGCAGTTGCCAAGAAGCTTGGTAAGCTTGCCAAGCATTGACATAGACCTGGCTGATGAAAACACGCCTAATTGTCAACGATACCATCAGAAAAAAAAACTTTGGCTTAGTTTCAATCACCTCTTTCAATCACCACATTTCTCATGGTCTCTCCTGGTGTTCTCAAAAGAACAAGTGCTACTCAGCAAATTCAATGTTTAACTTTGCAGCCAAGGGTCACATAAAAACGGAAAAAGAAAAAGAAAAGAATACAAAAAGACAAAATCGACGACACAATAAATAGAGCTAGAGCAGGGAAATTCATACCTAGTGCACAAGAGTGCAAATGTACAGTGTGACTATCCAATTGTAAAAGGGAAGTACAAGGAATGTAAAGCAGAGTGTGACTGGCTATTAAGCATATTGAGGGCACTTGGGGTGAATTTGCAGTGCTTTCTGCAGACTTCTTTCTAATGATCTTTCTTTTAAACTTTCTATAGTCACCTAATCCGTATTCACTCTGGCTTTATGGAGACAGTCTTGATAGGAATCTGGGTACAATCCATTTATTTATTTACATAAATCATACAGGACGTTATGTTACTGTAATGTAGCACACATTATATTTGCTTTTGGACACATTTGAACGTTAACCTGTCTAGTGTTATTCCATGATCACTTATGAATAAATGGCTAAATAAATTAAGAGTAAACTGGATTCAACATGTAGTACTGCAATGATAGACAATTAATGTGAAACAAGGCTGCCCTCAAGTGTTGACCAAAGATTTCACAGCTTCTTTCAAACAACAAGTGCTGCAGCAGTAAACCCAAACCGTTGGGCAGTAATTATTGCATAAAAGAACAATCAGGTACATTAAAGTTACCCACTGACATATTCTTCTTTCTCTGCAGGTTTTGATGAGGTGGAGAGCATCTACATCTTCGCCGACAATGAGATCATCGAGTACGATGGAGAACTGGCAGCCGACACCCTGGTGGAGTTCCTCTATGATGTACGTAATTTTTGGTCAACGGGGAGGGATGGTGCCAAGTATGGTAGCTGAATTATGGTTTGGTCTTGTTTCTACTGTGCAGCAGCTTGGTCAGTGAGCTTCATATTTGACACACAGGGCACCCTTAAGAGTCTGTTTGAGATGCACAAGGGTTGGACTCATGCACTGTGAGATGACAAGTATAAAGAATACCTAAGTCTGCACAGAGAAGATGCTGGGGCGGATGAATGGGTCAAACAAACACAGGACTTTAACCAGGAGACCACTGTTCGTGTTCCGTGTGAAACCAAAAGTCAACCCTAACCCTGCGACATCTTGTTTGCATGTATGTTACATAACAAACATACATATTATAACCCAAACCATCATCTTTTCCCAAACCTAACCAGGTAGTTTTGTGGCCTAAACCCAATCCTGCCCTGCACATTGAAAAATGATGCCAAAGACGTAGCCAGAAAATGCAAAAGGTGTCAAGAAGTCCTGACCAAGCGTCTGTATGTGACGAGTTGGGAGTGAAAATGTGTTGATTGAGGACATTTTAAAGAGGACAGCAGCATATTGCTTTATACAGCTAGTGGAATTGTGTCACCTAGATTTTAGGACTAATATAAATGTCTCTTGTCAGGTGATCGAAGACCCTGTGGAAATTATTGACAACGAGCGTGAGCTCAAGGGTTTCCACAACATGGACGAGGTCATCAAGCTGGTTGGCTATTTCAAGAGCGAGAAATCTCCTCGTAAGTTAAAGATTACGATCTAAAAACTCAGCTTCAAACTGATGAAACTTTAAGAAACTGTTGTTGTCAGCCTAATGATGTTTTCCTTATTTTCTCCATACAGACTTCATTGAGTTTGATGATGCTGCTGAGGAGTTCCACCCCTTCGTCAAATTCTTTGCCACATTTGACCCAAAGGTTTAAATTGTTTGTTTGCGTATTGGTACGGATTGGCCAATTATGTGCATAAAAATGTAAATTTCAGTTCTTCTGAAAATCCTAGGAGACTTAGCAATTTCATGGGCCTGTAACAATATAGACATTAAGTACATTTTAAGACTACATTGGTACTAGTAATGTTTACATGTCTGTGCTGTGCCAGCAAACATCTTTAACTTTGTATTTCCTGTCATGTTCTCGTCTCTGTTTACATTATTTCAGATTGCCAAGAAGCTTAAGTTGAAGATTAATGAAGTGGACTTCTATGAGCCTTTCATGGAGGAATCGGTAACCATTCCAGGAAAGCCCTACATTGAGTCTGAGCTTGTTGAATACATTGAACAGCATGACCGGTGAGCATTCATGGTGTCCTTTAATCCATCTTTAGTCACATAATTTTGTTAGTGGAATGATTTTAAATACATTGTATTGCTAATTGAAGTACTTTTAAGTGATTATTTCCATTTTATGCTACTTTACACCTCTACAATTTGGAGCCAAATGTACTGTTTGGTCCACTATATTTAATTGAAGGAGCAGTGTGTAGAGAGTAGAGCACAGTGCAACTAACTGAATATCCCTCCCCTCCCTTTCCAAGCATGTAGGATTACAGTATTTTCAGATAATGTCAAAATGCAAAAAGGCCATCAAAAGATTCTCTTCACAATGCTAATACTTAAGTATTAGTTGAATGCAGGACTTTTACTTGGAACAGATTATTTTTTCACTGTGGTATTGCTTACTTACTTACTTACTTTTACCATATGAGCACTTCTTCCACTACTGCATAATTTACACAATCAAAACCCAAAAAACAAGTGTTTTTTTCCTGTAAGTTATTATAATATTACATTTGATTTTTCAGGCCCACTCTGAGGAAGCTTGAGCCTCACAGTATGTATGAGATCTGGGTAAGAGATCTGACCCTACTGTTTAAAAAAAGTCATCCTTCAATAAAACGTATCAGTCAATCTGGGCAATATAAGATATCCTCGCCTCATCCTTCTTTTGTGCTCACAGGAGGATGACATTGATGGAGAGCACATTGTTGCCTTTGCTGAGGAAGATGACCCAGGTAAACTTCTACCTTAGTGCCTCTTATATACAGATACAGCATTGATATTATCCACATCGGGAAGTGATAGCTAGACAATGCTTTAGGGTGCCTGACATTTGAACTTTTTCTTAGATGGTTATGAATTCCTGGAAATCCTGAAGGAGGTGGCACGCGAGAACACTGACAACCCCAACCTCAGCATCATCTGGATAGACCCTGACAATTTCCCTCTGGTACCCCTCACCCCTCATATACATATATACATATATATAAAGACTGCTTTGAATGTCATTCTTTAACTGCATCAGGATATACAAGCCTAACCATCTGTCTGTATCTCTCTTTCAGCTGGTGCCATACTGGGAGAAGACCTTTGGCATTGACCTCTCTTCTCCTCACATTGGTGTGGTTGATGTTGATGACGTAAGCATCCTTTCCCACCCCTTGCAAACACCTAAAAGGAATAATTAATTGTTTGAAGTTACTCAGGACAAGTGAGTAAGTAAGTGTTATCAACAGGAATGCATTTGTAAGTTTAAGTTTTCCTTCTGATACTGGAGTGTTCTCTCATTACCGTGGAAAAAAAGTCTTACAGTGTCTGTACCTCTGTCAAACTTTTGAAAAAGTAAAGCAAAACACTGTGCTTCATCCCAGCCTCATCCCATGAGATGAGTGCAGCACTTTGTACTACCCTGCTACAGGGTTTTAGTTTCTGAGACAAAGTCATTAACGAGTAACTACCGTTTTTTTTCAACCTGTATTTGATTCAAATCCAATTTTTTTTTTTTTTTTTTTATGTTTTAATACAAACCACTGCTCCAAATGTAGTCTATTCACGCTACTTGTTATTTGACTGCCATTTTCAGCTGTAAAAAGGGCACCTGAAAACATTTTGTCATACTATAAATATTTGAGTGCCACTGTGTGTTATCGGCAGGCCGACAGCGTGTGGATGGAAATGGACGACCAGGATGACATGCCCACGGCTGATGAGCTGGAGCAGTGGATTGAGGACGTTCTGTCAGGAAAGATCGACCCAGATGATGATGACGATGAAGAAGAAGAAGATGATGATGACGATGAAGAAGATGATGACGAAGACAACGACGACAATGATGATGATGACGATGATGATGATGATGATGATGACGACGACGATGATGATGACAACGATGATGATGACGACGATGATGATGATGACGATGATGAAGATGATGAATAAAAGTTTACCATCTTTCACTTCACTATAATTTTGCCCAAAATGGCGAAACACAAAAGTAGCAGCAGTTTTTTTTCTTCTAAAATCTTGCAGCAAACACACTTTGTGTCTGTTTGCTTCCTGTATGGTTTCTGGTAAGGGACAAATGTAGTGGCCCTATGAGAAACCTTTACTGTCAGTCAGACAAGGAGAGGATTTGCATCTCTGTTGATGAACAGGGTTGCAGCTTAAAATGTTATACGTCCTTTGTTACTGCATTGAAATATGCTAATCTCTCACCTCTGAGGTTTACAATGAATGTGAGCAGCATTTGAGAGGCTAACAGAGACTAACTTCCCTGACATTTTCTAGCTAATGTCACAGAATGTTCACCCCTTTTGTCATTTTCTCCAATTAACTGTAATCCTGTTTCAATGACATGTTTTCTACTTGATGAAGAGAAGAAACAAATACTTTCTTGTACTATTTTTTTTTTAAAGAGAACTACACCTAAACTCACTGGACAGTCTTAAGATTATTACAATCTTGTAAAAGGATTAAGGTACCGGATAACAAAAAAAAAAGCAAAATAATTTGTTTCTGCTCTTTTATTAAAAAAGAAAGACAAAAATATTTAAAAACCAATGGTGTTTGTTGTTTTCATTGCTATATGAGATTCTGTACAATTTATACTGTGCGTGTGTGTGGTCTGCAGGCAATGAAGTTTGAGAAATACTATACCAACATAAACACTTGGCAATAATAATGAGATTATGGGAGAGGCTATCTGAGCCTAGTGCGCGCGCACACAAACACACACACAAACACACACACACACAAACACACGTGTCCTTGGCGGAGGGACCAGATTTGTGGCGCAGAATTTAAAGAACGTAGTCGGTTAGAAGTGAACAGCTTTACTTTGTGCTTGTTAAGGAAAAGTCCATCTGCTTTAAAAAGATGTCTGCATTATCAGAAAAAGGGATAATATTAATCACATGCTAAAAGTTGTTTCATGCTTCTTGCATTCAACGCAATTGGTGAGGTGCATATAGCGGCTTGGGCGTGGAGGGTGCGGAGGGTCTGATCGCCGCACACAAGTTCCTGGGACTTATGCCTAGTCCAAGGAACAATGAAGCTGTTCTATAGAGGCTTTCCAACATTTTTATGAAAAACACATTATTTTAACTAAATGTTATGTTAACAGCCTTCCGCCTCTTCTGTGTGTGCAATTTCCGATAATAATTCTGTACCTGAAGTTTAATAGCGCAGGAAGGAGTGGCAACTTATTGTTTGGAGATTGATATCAGATCTATTTTTGTTACGCTAGACTCAAACATTATCACTATACAAATACAGACATTATGTCTATATAATGTCTATAT
>NC_048425.1:4545849-4588026 GCF_013103735.1 Etheostoma cragini
ATATATATATTTGTCTTTGCGTTTTCGTGCATGGTCAGTGTGTGTGACCTCAGATCAGGGTTTTGGCAGGATAAGCAACTGTATATAAGAGACAGGTTTTCTTTTGTAAGATACTTAAAGTGAGATTTTCATGCCATGGGACCTTTAATAAGCTCCAAATCTTTCTGCTTTGTTGAACTTTTTTGTGTAGCCTATCTTTGATAATTATTTAGAATATCTGACCATCAGTGATCTCAGGCCACAATCAGCAGAGTTTCATTCTGAGTTGCGTATTAGCTCTTACAGCAAATGATGACAGAAATTAAGCCAATTTTATTTTATATTTATTAAATCAGTTAGATGTTACTGTCCCACTCACTGTGGGAAGAAACCGGAGCACCCGGGATAAACCCTAACTTTGCACCACAGTAGACAGGACACAAACTCAGAAAGGCTCGGGACAAATCACTGAACCCTCGCCTTCTAGCTGTGAGGTGCCACTGTTGACCACTGAGGTGGCCCTGAGAGCTCACGTTCTGCCCCCAATCTAGGTAACCTCCTGCTCCATGGGTCTCCCAGTGGAGGAGATGGTAACCTGGATGTGAGGCAGGACTGGAGCCCTTTGCTGCAAATGTTTTTTTTTCTTCATTTTATTGAATGTGGGAGAAACTCTCGGAGCACCCGGAGAAAACCCTAACTTTGTAGAAAAAATACCGTTACACTGGCATGTCTCTCGGCGTATCTCTACGTCTGCAGGTAGTGGAGATGGCTTTTCCCACAGATAGGAAGAACCTGCAGATGGTGCTACGCTTTTTTGGTGGTGTCATCAGATAATCTTTGACATGGTAGACAATACATCTTTCCAGTGCCGGATCTTTTAGACGCATGGAGATCAGCACCTTGTCTGCACAGCCGCATTTCTTACACAAGTCCTGGAAAATGGCCTTGTCAAGGTTTTTGACCGTTTTTTGGGTAGTATCAAAATCTACACCCTTGACGTCTGCCCATGTTCTATTGAACAGATGGTAAACGTTGTCCTCTGGGTTTCCAATAGACCAGTTCACTTTGGTTTTTCTGTATATCCGAGAAACCAGCTTCTCTATGAACATCTGGATGAATGCTTTCCTACGTTCTTCCTGTGCTGTTGCATCCGGTTCAGGAACGGCACGTGTCTCCTCACATACTGAGCTAGGAGCTGGAGCAGTTGCCACATGCTTCTCTGTGATGCTGACCTTCGGTAGCTGCGGTGCTGCCAGTGACTCTTCTTTTAATATTTTGTTAGCCACCCTATCACCGTGGCTGCCGATCTGAGTTTTCAGCCACCACCCCATCAGTCCCATGAAATTCCACACTTTGTTTCGAATTTCAGCGTACATGTCAGCATGTGAATCAGGAACAATTACATTACTGCATGACTTCCCTGTCATTGGTTCTGGGATCAAATTGGGCGCGATTCCACGTGTGATGTCCCTATAGAGAAGATCAGTAAATTTCTGTGTGAATGTCATGCTTTTTCCAGGGGTCATATTCTCAAACTTCTGAATCACATCAACCACATTCCCATGCTGTGATTTGTTACCATCCTCAGTCTGAAGCAGAGAGTCAAATGTCTCTATGGCAGTCTGTCTGGAGTACTCGCTTTCATCGTTTGATTGCTTGAGGAATTTGGCCTTGAGCTCCTCCAATATACGATAATACCAAGCTTTGGCCAAGTGCATTGTGAAAAAGGACTTGATCTTGCTCGCTATTGCTTTTACAATCAGCTTGAGCTTCTGTTGGTACTGTGGACTTGCAGCTTCTGCCTCGTCCAAACTCTTGATTTGAGTTATTGACCGAGCGATTTCTTCTGCAACCTCTTCAATCTCCCGAGAGCATTCAGATTGTATCAGCTGATACTTGAAGTCCGGCACTTGATCCAAAAGAGGATCAATTATCGTTATCAACTCAGTCCTGATTATATCTTCGACAGACGTCAATATTGGAATCTCGATCACACTGTTGTCTGATGAGATGATCTCAGGGAATTCTGGTTCCACAGCTGTAACTGGTGATTGGATGCAGTCGTCAGTGTCTTTTGGCTCCATGCCTTCGGTCTCATGTTCTGTCTGGTCAACAGTGTCTTCTGGCTCCATGCCTTCTGTCACTTCTCCCTGGAAGGGCATCTGTTCTGTTTTCTGCGTGGGACTGGTATGACTCTTTGTCGCCATACAGGTTTGAGCCGAGCACAACGTTTTTATCTTGGCTGTGAAAGCTTTTACCATTTTGCAGACGTGACCAACCATAGCATTAAGCCTGCGAGGGGGAGTGATGTGCTGAATTATCACAGGCTCTGTGGTGCACATAGTAGTGGAGAGAGCAGATTTGACGCTTTGAACAATCTCTTTACCGACCAAACCTGTCAAGCGCCGTGAGCTGACACACTCGACATGGTCCTCAGCATTCAGAGCCCCGGCAAAACTCCGAAAGAGTATGTCGCCCAGACTGGACGTGACACGCTCCTCAGAAACCAGCCACTCCTCAGACGCAGCTGCATTTCTGCTCCTAAGATTCACCAACCAGATCTTTGACAACAATGTTATTATGTCCAAAAGCAGGTCAGCCACCATAATTTTAGTGGCATCATCGGGGGTGCAGGATTTCAATGATTCCCACTGTTCTGGTGTTATCCTTTTAAAAAAGGATTCAATCAGTGGGCGAACAGTATCTCCTGTAACCTCAGGCATGTCCTGTGTCTGTGATATTTCTGCTCCAGACATGATAATTGTTCAAATCAACTGTATTGGTTGACTTTTTCTGTACCAGCACTGTGTGAGATAAAAAAAAATCCTGTTTTATGTTTCAAGGACTCTTGCTCTTCTTCCAGTGGTATCGAAAGAGGTATTTACTAGCCTACAGATTTTTTAGTTTTGTGTTGTATCAAGTTATAATCTGGTCTCAAAATAACCTTGCTTCAGCTCTACGGATAGAAATTGGAGTGGCTTAAATTTTATGTGGGTCTATATATATAGGGAAAGTTGTATTACATCACATCAAAAAGCATCAAAGCCCTTTTAGAATCTGATGTCAGAGGTCAAAACCCAGCACAGCCGACCAATGGCTGCAGCTCAGCACCGTTGCTAGGCAACTGCAGAACCCTGTGGCTGGCTTCTCAACTGACAACAAACCTAAACCAGAATTCCATTTGTTTACTCCACAAGGATTTTGATTATCTAGCCTAGGTCTACCGTAAGCATTAAAGGAACAGATCGACTTATTGGGACTTCAGCTTGTTCACCGTAACCACCAGAGTTAGACAAGTCGATACGATACATAACCTTCTCATCACTGAACGTTCTGTAACTCTGTCTGACGCCCCCAGCATTAGCTTAGCCTAGCAAAGATCCTGCAGGTAACTGGTTCCAGCTAGCTACTGCTTCAAATAAGTGACAAAATGACACCAACATGTTCCTATTTACAGTACATGTTGTAATTTGTATAGTCACAGGGTGTACAAATAACAAGGTCACATGAGACATGGCCATCTTCTAACTGCATACAAACTTGGAACTATATTCTCAGAAAGGCATTGCAGTGCTACTTGGGCGGAGTGATTACATAGACAGTTAAAGAAACAATGATTAGTGCAACACCAAAAAGCACAGTTACTTCTGTCAACAAAACCACTGTACATAGCCATAGCAAACCTAGCATCTGTGCACAATAGACAGCAGGAACTTTGGATTCAGCGTTTGGCACAAAACACGGTTTAAAGACAATGTTTACCTTTAAAGCATAATGCTTAATGAGACATATTGTTAAAAAGATAAGAAAGATCATAAATATATCCATCGACTTTTGGAAATTAGTTGCAGACAGGCCAGTTATTGCTTTTAAAATGACAAATTTGATGATTGATAGACTGTTTTTGGGTCAAATGTGGGTTTATCTAATAACATAGCTATTAGCAATGCAAAGAATTGCATAATTTACTAAACATTGTTACTGTATATTTTCAACGTTAACATTATCAATCTAGAAATGTATGAATACTACTGTTTAATAACCATGTTGTTGTGATGACAACAGCTAAGGTTTTTGCCTGTTGTCTGCATAGTTTATGTTTTTGTCTTAGTGTGAAGTGTTGGTTTGTGTCATGCTGACTGCCGACCTCTTCAAACCATAAATTTAATCTATCAGCATGTGCTCTGGTTGGTTGTAGCTATATCCTATTGCGTGCAGAGGTAATCTGAAAGAGAACTGTTTATCCCACCCCTCAGATTGAGCCCTGCCATTTGTGAGTTCCCAGATCCAACATCTGGATTTGGGTCAGGGTATGCTTACACATCAATAACGCAAAAAGATATACAGTAAAATTAAGCATTCAGTCATTAACATTAAATAGTCCATTAAGAGAGAAGGATGTTTGTCCTATTGTAAATTCACAGAAAAAATCAAACAAGTCTGTCCTGTTAAATGCACTACTGTACATTGTGTTACAAGGATGAAAGCTTTATTGTGCGAATGAACTTTAATTAGATACCTCAACACTTATCTTAATTTCTGTGGGAATGTAACCAAAACGTGAAAAAAGCAAAGAGCAGGGGCAAAACCCTCATTTAAATTTACAATTCATGATGTCATTAAGATTGTTGTTTTATTCTGACTGGAAAATGGAATTAACCATTAAATTGATTCATTTAATTTTTACAAATGTATTATTGTAAATGAATGTGTGAGTTTTGTGAAACAGTTTAATAAATAAGCTGCAAGCTTCAGATCATATCAGTAATATCTGCACTGTTTATATCCCGATGTAAGATAAGTAACCCACATAGAGATTACATTGTGACAAAGGCCTCTTCAAACCAGAAGGGAAACTTAAATAGTGGTTTGTGGTGGCCTACAATCCTGAAACATTCACCAGGGAAGAGAGGGGTTTTCTTTAGTCTATAATAATATGAATACATATCTATATTTCTTGATTGATTTGCTACAATACCAACTAAAACACATGCATCTTTGTGATGTTACTAAAAGATCGATAAGAAATGTGTCTGTTTACTCTAGGATATCAAAGGTTAACTAATTGCCAGTAAATGTTAGTAATACATTGCAGATACTCTCATTGCACAATAAGCCTTGTTTTGCAAGGGCATGTTAAAAATTAGCAGGTCATCTCTAAACAATATGAAAGCAGCCAGCAACATATCAGTTAGCAACTGAGCAAAGTTGAATCAACTTGGAACATGAGGTGTACCATTTTATCGTTGGTTTCTCTGTTCTGTGGCCTGATTTTGGCCCAAGATGATGGTAATACTCCTGAAACAGAAAAAACTAGTGAAACACAGTCATGCTTCCCTGACACGTGTAATCTCCTGAAAGAGTTTGGTTCCCTGAGAGAAAAACTGGGAATTATGGAAACCAGGCTGAAGGATAGTGAAAACCAGATCCTTGAACTGAAGAAAAAAGGTAAAGTAAAATGTTTGCTCTGATTCATAAAATACATCAGTGGATATTTCTTAGATGTGATGGAATAAATGAAATGAAATGAAGAAGTATGGAAATACATTTACAAAAATAATGTGATTACAATGGTTTGTTTGACACAGAAACAACCAAGATAGCATTCAGTGCTGCAATAGGTGGGAATGGACAACAAATTGGACCCTTCAACACAGACACAACTTTAATCTACAAAACGGTGATAACAAACATTGGCAATGCCTACAATGAACATACTGGTGAGTATACAGTAGTACTGATGTCATCTAAAAAATACATTGTCTTACTTCATAAACCCAACACTATACAAACTTAGGTAATTTAAAAAACGTTATCAGATCTCCTCCAGTGGCTGGCCTCAAGAGCTCGGAGAGCCCCACTCTGAGCCGTGTGTGTGTTTGTGTGTGTGTGTGTGTGTGTGTGTGTGGTGGACCTGGTCACCACAGACCCAAATCTTCTCAGCTGTTGCTACTGTCATGTGCTGCACTGTCTCTTCATGTGGCACATTATGTTTGGCCCCCGTCTGGATCACTTCTTATATCATAACAAGGTGATACAATGTGAAATTAAGTGATGACTGATTAACAGTAGGCTAATGTAAATGGTAAATGCCTTAATCCCTGTTGATACTACAACAACGCAGAGTATAGGCTCTTAATATGAGAAGCCACCTAGGAAATGATTCATACTTCTGTCTAATACACACTATCATGATCTTGCATATTTACCACTACTCATACACACACTATTATAATCCTTTTAAATATATGTATGAGAGGGTACAGTGGTGTATGTGAGAGAGAATAGTAGTGTGTGTGTGTGTTTGTGTGTGTGTGTGTGTGTGTGTGTGTTTGTGTGTGTGTGTGTGTGTGTGTGTGTGTGTGTATGTGGGAGTACAGCATTGTATGAGAGAGAGTATAGTAGTGTACTGTTTGTGAGAGAAAAAGTATAGTTGTGTGTGAGTGAGTGCATAGTTGTGTGTGAGAGAGTATAGAAGTGTGTATGAGAGAGCATAGTTGAAAAGGAAGTTGGTTTGATCAATCGGATTGATTGGCTAAAAAATTCCTCATTGGCTAAAGGGGCCATTTTGAGTTATCATCATCCAGCTTGCTGCTTTGAAAGTACAGCTAACACCAACTCAGATGAACAAGGAACATTTAAATCAAACAGCAGAAACTAAGGACAAAAACAACCTTGTAGGACAAAAAATGTCAGGAGTATTTCTTCTTAGTTTTTTTGTGTGGATGTAAAGGGTAATGAGGAAAACATTGCTACCTTTTTTCACTGATACACTGCGGTGTCTTCAGAGAATTGTGTGGGAAACTGACAATTTGCGACATGACAGTATAATTTTGTAAAGATTAATTTCTGAGCTTAATGGTTATACTCAGACAATCTCTTTTTTGCTCTCAATTAATAAGCAATTTGAAGAGGGTGACAATCAGGGAACATTTAGTGTCCTGGAGGCACTTCATGCCTGTATTCAATACATCATAAATTCCTGTCAGAACTCATGGTCAGTGGAACGGAGCATGTTGACCTTAGGAGTACCAACTATCACAACTGGTCATCCTGGTCGCCCTCCATACAATATAGTACATCAACAAATTGCCTACGTTTGGCCTTTGGCCTGAATTGGGAACTAAAATCTGTATGCTTTGAAATCAGTAGGACACTGTATCGTCACAGACAGCAGTTACAAATTGGTTTCCTCGGCTCTACAGCAATATCTGTTGAGGTGTTGGGTAACGTGATCAGAGATCCTTCAAACCACTCTATATTCAGGGGAAAGATATGTCCGTGCGGCACTTCAAACACGCAACCTTATCTCTTCATTACATGGTAAAAAGTGAATTATCAGATTTTCTTTCAATAGGCATATAGATGGAAACCATAAACTGGTCAGGTGGAGAATGGTCTATAATGGATATGTTGACAGCTTTAACAGGACCATCATCTACTTGCAGTGTCTAAATAACAGTAGAGCATCAATTTTCGTGCTCGGTGTGGAAAATGTGGGCCTTCCCTTGAGAATATGCTGTGATCATGGCATGGAGATCACCGGGGTTGCCCACTATATTCTGGACAGAAAAGTTTTAAATATAGGTATCATCACTGGACGCAGTGCTCACAACCAGAGGATTGAGTGGTCATGGCCAGAGTTAAAAAGAGTTGTCTCTGTCTATTACAGTGCTCTTTTCTCCTTCACAGAAAATGAGGGCATACTGGACTCCACAAATGAACGACACTTATTTTGTCTACACCACATCTACTGTACTTGCCAAGAGTTCAAAGGGCAGCTTAAAAATTCAGGAATCAGTGGAACAACCACAGATTATTAACACAGGGATCACAAACGCCTCTTCAACTGTGGCTGAGAGGTGTTCTCAACAATGCAGAACATTTTAGTTGGGATTGACAACCCCTTGTTGCAGTTCATCCAAATATGTACATTCGGACACCTAAGGACACCAACAAAAATATGGGAGAAACAAATCAACAAATTATAGTTGACTTAACAACACTAAACTTTATAACAGAAAACAAACTCTACATTATTTTCTTCAATGATATATGACAAATAATCCATTGCCGGCATATTGGATCAGACTACACTCTAATCTGATTCATTACATATTAAAAGAGGCAATGAAGCCTTCCAGGTTCAGAAAGTAAGTCAAGTACAGTAAAATATTCTTCTTAGTCAACCAATCAGGAGCTGAGTAATCAAACTCCCCTCCATTTGAATCAAACTCTCTCACATACAATGCTATACTCTCACACACACACTACTATACTCTCACCCTTACAATACTATACTCTCTCACATACACTACTATTCTCTCTCACATACAATACCATACTCTCATACACACATCTTACAGACACAACTATAATCTTTTTCTAAAAGACCATTGTTTGAAAAAAAACAATCACTCAAAACAATCACATACCCATTTTAGAAAAATTGTGAATTGGACAATGTTCAGCTGAGAATCCCTGCTTTAGACTCCCTGTTTGAAATCGAATAAACTGAAATGTGTCTGTTGGAAAGTTGTGTTTATGCTATGATAGAAAGAGGTCCAGCGGCCTAAAGTATAAAGATTAATTGAATTGCTATAGAATGTTGCAATAAATAGAGATTGCACTTTAAATGTGATCCACCAAAACATTCTCCAAGAAATGTTCAAGGACTTCTTCAAAGCTGTTTCAGAACGTTGTTGGAATAAAACATTGTTTCCACAGGTATCTTCGCTGCGCCCGTTACAGGCCTTTACTACTTCACCTTTTATTATCATGCCGGAGGATCACACCCAGTGAGTCTAGTCCTCATCAAGAACAGCCAGAGTGTTGTGACAGCCTATGACCACCAAACACTGAATGACGGGGCTGATAACGGAGGCAACGCAGTGTTCATGCAGCTGCAGCAAGGGGACCAGGTGTTCATACGCTTAGGGGCAAATACTAATGTGTGGGGAAACAATGCAATCACCACCTTCAGCGGTTTTTTGGTCAATCAGGATTGAGACAGTAAATAAGGTTAATTTGTCATTATGATCACAATTTTAAATGGCTTAACAGATCTGAAACCATGTATATATTTCTTTTTTGTTTATCGTTTTGTATCTCTGTCTTAAGTGATGAAAGTATTTAAAACGCTGTAGGTTCATTTTAACTCATTCAAATTATCACAAATAAACGACAAAATAGACTTTCGATTGTCCTTGTGTAGATTGTTAATCCTTTCAACTTTTTTAAATTAAAAACTTAAGTGAGAATGCAATCCAATATCTATACTCTCTCATGCCTTGGAGGGTAACAAAGTCAAGCCGATCCCACCTGACATTGGGCGACAGACGAGTTACATCCTGGACAGGACGCCGGTCAGACTAATCTTTATGTTTTTATTTCATGTCATGGATCATAGTCTGTTTATATGCCTGTCAATAATCTACGGTCCAGGGCAATATGCTTTAGCAATCTCAAAAACAAGTCATAAAATGAGAAAAAGATTTGATTAATTGATTTCTGCAACTTTTCCCTAGAAGCTAGAGTTCCCATAAACGCATCACACATCTAACCTCTCAGATATATATATATATATATATATATATATATATATATATATATATATATATATACAGTATATCACAAAGAAAGGGTCGATGACAACTGGAACACAAATGCACAAATATTAGTGTGGTACCTTTAACACAGGTACCTGGAATGTTCTAAAGAAAAAGAGGATTACAGCAAAACCTATTGTTCAATCAATAGATAAATTACTGGTGGGAGTTATTATGGTAGTGATATTAAATGTAGTTCCTGGGAAATATGGATTCATAATTTCAATAACAAGTCATGAAAAGAAATGAGCGTTCGATATTTTGCTATTGTTTCCTTGAAGCTAAAATTCCCTAAAAATTTACCACACCTCCAACCTTTATGTCAGGAAAACAGCCACTGTTAAGAGGTTTGGACACACTAATGATTGATAAAATTGATCTGCCAGTTTTCCTCATTGCTCTTCCACCGACCTTAACAATAAAAATGATAAAGATAACAACAGTAAAGCCCCACATCAAAGCAGCCAAATAAATCAGATTATTTAGAGTTCAGAGCGCAGTGAATCAATTTGGAAGATGATGAATAACATTAATGATTGATACAAATTGAGTTCCCAGTAACTAAATTATTATTTCACCATAGCTCATCCACTGAGCTTAACAACACAATAAAGTTTGTACTGTCAAATACCTCTTTTCCATTGGTTGCTTCAACGAAAGCCCAGAAGAATCGATCACGGAGGTCATTCGTGACAAAGACTTGAAGTTTAATTCCCCATCAAAAATAGTTGATGGAGCACTGTAGTGGTTATGACTATAGTGACTATGTAACTACATGAAGACTGTCCAAATGATGCCTGTGGTTTGCACATTAATAGCGTTACTGAAGGCTATGAATGAAATTGAATACAAGTTGTCAAGGTTTTGATTTGTGTGCCGGAAAGGTTTTCATTTTAAAAAGGTAAGTTAAATAATTCACAAGACAAGGACTTACTGATAAATGAGGATTGTATTTTAATGTGACCCCCAAAATAAATACTAAAGAAAGGTGGGCATGGGGTCCTCCCTAATCCAACATCAGAAACTGAAAAATAACAAGGCTATGATTGATCAGCACACAAACAAATTCACATCTCGTTCTGCTTAGGCCATGAGGAGAGAGAGAGGGAAAGAGAGAGAGAGATTTCTCTCCATTCATGCCAAAACAACACAAAAACACAGTAGCTATCAGAAAAAGATGCATGTTAAGCAAAGAAGGTAACACACAATACATAAATCTATCAAGAACCAACACGTTACCGAAAAACATCAGAAAAATAGACTGCCTGAGTGCCTTCCTGTCTACTAATCACTCGACGACCACACTGGATCTATCCATGTGAAGAAAAAAAAAAACATATTTTAGTGCTGTTGTGTGCTGTTTCCACAGGTATCTTCACTGCACCTGTTGCAGGTGTTTACTATTTTACTATCTTCTGTCATGCTGGAGGAGACAGAGAGGGAAAGCTGTTCCTGTACAAGAACGATGACTTGGTGGTCATGACCAGTGATCACATTACACAATATGACGGTGCTGATAACGGAGGAAACGCAGTATTCCTGCAGCTGCAGCAAAGAGACCAGGTGTACGTGCGCTTGGCTGCAAACTCACACGTTTGGGGATCTGACTTACACACAACCTTCAGTGGTTTTCTGGTCACTCAAATGTGAGAATCAACTTATATCTCATAAATCTCTTCATTTCTGTGTGAAGATAGATGTAAACATCTCATAGCACCACATCATTGCCATAGCATTTTGAAATGATGATGGGTTAGTGTTAGGTTTAAATGAAGGCTTTTGCTGATGTAATAAAGTCTGAAAAATGAGATTGTTTTTTAAACATTGCTCCATTTGATTTATGCTAAATGTATGCTGTACTTTAATTGAAAAACACTGAATAAAAAAGAATTCATTATTGTTCCCAACACATTGTTCGGTTTTGATGTTTAACAGAGATAGAAAGAGACAAAGATTAGTGCAAACATTTAGAACATGCCACTCAGTAGGAAATCATGTTTTCTCTGCTCTCGTGGTAATTTCGATCTCCATTTTGATAAATGAAAAGGCAGACTTTGAAAACAGGGGTCAACAACGAAAATAAGTCCACAGCTTTATTCTTCTAACACTGACATAGTTTGATATATTGTATTATATAAAGATATCACAAAGAAAGGGTTGGTGAGGAAAGCAACACTGAAATGTTTATGCTTTAATGATGAGTGTTTTACCTTTAACACTGACACCTGCTGTTTTCTAGTGAAAAAGTGATTACTCCAATAAATTGATAAGTTACTGGTGTCAAATATTATGATAATTATATAAAATATTCGTCCAGAGCAATATTGAATAATAATCCCAATAAGGGTCATAGATTTTTGCATCGGTTTCCTTGAAGCTAGAGTTCCACATGTACCACACCTCCAACCTCTCAGATTTATGTCAGAACAAACAGCCACTGACTAAGTAAAAGATTCGTATTTGGATATTAGTGAACTTTTCTGATATATTCAGAATTAATTGGTGCATCATGCTTTTACAGCTAAGACAGCTCAGATATATGCTGAAGAAGCACAAGCTGAAAATAAAGTAATTAGAAACATATTGACACGTGTAGAATTTATTTCTAGGTTTGGTTCACAGGAGCTTGAGCATCACCGTGGAACATCGGTAAGAATGAAGAATGAAAAACAGATGTTTCCTTTAAGCTATTCATTGTCACAGACTATCACATTGTGTACAGATTTAGAGCAACAGGAGATGTTGAGGTTTGACTTTGTGTTTTCTTTTATCATGCACAACCATAAGTTCATATTGCTGCCAGCCAGAACAAAGAAAACAGGTGGGAAATTGAACAAGACATTATTGATACATTTTGTGCATTGTGTTTCATTGTGTTTGTTTAATAAATAAAGCTGCGCGCCATGGATCATCAGTAACCTTTTTCAAGGGGATGTTAACAATTAAAAATATTTCGAACAAAATATAAGCAGCCAGAGAGATCACGTCAGTTAGAGTGAAGGCGACTGAGTGACGTTCATCTTGGAAGATGAAGTCTACCATTTTACTGTTTGCTTCTCTGTTCTGTGGCCTGACTTTGGCCCAAGTTGATACTACTGAAACAGAAATAAGTAGTACATCAGGGCCATGCTTTCCTGACATGTGTGATGTCTTGCAACAGATCAGCAGATCATGCAAAACTCAGCTCTGTGGAAACCAGACTGGAAAACAGTGAAACCAGATTGGCTGCCAGTGAAACCCAGATTCAGTAACTGAAGAACAAAGGTAAAGTACATTGTTAGGGGTCCGAGCCCGAGGCTGTAGGAACCGTGGTAACAAAGCTACACGGTTCACACAGCAGGGTTGTGGAACCCCAGTAGTTTTCGTAAGGATTTCTTTTTAAAATTCTTCTCCACCTAAAACTACAGCCTTAACTGTACAAGCTTTTGCATGCTAAAACATGCCACTCTGAGGCTCTGTACCAAATTTGGCGAAGATCGGCGATGGTGGGTGCTGTAGCTAACGTAGACCAGTTTTGGCCCTTCTACTCACTTAATGTTGAGTAT
The DNA here is from genome assembly GCF_013103735.1 of Etheostoma cragini. NCBI lineage: Eukaryota > Metazoa > Chordata > Actinopteri > Perciformes > Percidae > Etheostoma > Etheostoma cragini. Next base: position 4,558,982 of record NC_048425.1, read on the forward strand.
TAATGGGATATTTATTTATGGAATATACAGCATATATACGGCAGAGTACCGCAGACCTTGGGGCTGAAACCTCTGAAGCTTTGGGGCACTCCTCATGTCATCGGGGCTACTGACGCGATGAGGCTTGGATCCCGTCATAACTGCTTGCAGTTGTAGTTAAGATTGTATTTGAGAATATATTCAGCATTTTGTGTATTCTGATGAAATACATCCAATTACTTAATCAATTGCTTCATTTGGTTAGTTATGCTGAGAAGCTGAGTTTTGTTGGGAACTGATAAACTTTTATTGCTGCTTTCAACACATTGGTTGGTTGTAGGTTTTTACAGAGACAGAGGGAGAAAGATGAATGCAAACAGGAAGGAACAAGTCTCAGTGGTACAGTCCAGCTCAGTTGTTACCCCTCTAACAGAAGGACCAGATGGTGGTCCAACAGTCCATAAAAGTAGAAAGTTATTTCATTTGCATTAAATCTAACCCTTGATAATAGAAAGCACTGAAGTAACACATGCAAACAAAACGTTGTGGCAGAGGTATCGTGAAACCAAAATGTAAGAATTCATGTGCCCAATTTAATACAGTGTGATTTGCAAACAACTTTGCTTCTTCATTAATTTGCATCGATCACCCTATAAATGTATTGATATTTATTTACATAAAAAAGGGGAGATATGGCCCAAGGTCACCCAGACACACTTACATTCATGCAGACAACCTCTATGTTCAGACAGTTTTAGTTTTTCCGGTTTTAGCCCAACAGTATCTCTATCCCTTGCATCAGAGATTGAAATCAATGATTGTTATAGTGTAGGTCATTTATTTGATCGTCCTTCCTTCTAATCTGGATATGGCAGCCAAGCTCCAATAAATTACTGACGACCAAAACTAAGAAAATCTCATATTATTTTGGGTTTATTTGCTGTTACACAAACTGAAAGACATGGATATTTGCAAAGTAACTGTAAGATCAATAAAGAGCTGATAAATGTTTGCTCTAAGATGTCAAAGGTTAACTGATTGCCAGTAAATGTTGGTAATACTGTTTATTAAGGATGATCTTAATGTTGATGAATTTCCCAAACTGACTAATGAAATACACTCTTCTCCATCCTGAGAGAGTTTGACTGACTGAAGCACAGAGATTTCAGAACTGGAGTAACATCAAAATACACTCACGTCAGACAAGGATGATGAATCCAAGTTGTAAAATTATAAGTGGTCAGAACGTGGCTGCTAATGCTACACTTAAAACCCCAAAAAGTTTTGAATTTAAATTAATTTAACATTGGAAGTCATCTAAATTACGTCTTTATTCTTCAGCATTTTTTTTACACTGTCACTAAGTCAGTTTTGGAGCGGGTTATCACTCTTTCCCAGAGTCAGATATTTGAAATTCTAGTGTTTGTTTTTAAGTAGTTTTTTCTCTTCAAACTCCTGGGGAAAACATTTGGTCTTTACCTGTCAAATGCTTAAAATGTGTTATCAGCTAGTTTCTGATTTTCTATGTCATACTTTGTAAACAATGAGCTAAAAGAGATGGAAAACTAGACATGCAGAGGTGGGTTGTAGTTCTGTATTTAAAAACAAAAACAAACATACAGTATGATTCAATGTAACCAATTAAAGATATTGATTAATGCAACTTTAAGCCATTTATTTGAGAATATACAACGCTAAACAAACAGGATTTAATACACATTCCAAAACAAAGGTTCACAGTAATGAAGGAAGACCATGGATGTACATGAGGGGAACATTAGTTTGACAGTAAGAGCTTTATACAGAGTGACAATAGTATGAACTCATGAAGGAGAAGACTACAACCGTTTCATGTAGACAAGGAACGGATTAACCTTTAGGTTTGGTGACAAGTAAGGCAAAAAAAAAAAAAAACAGTGAACAGTTTTCAATTGTAGCGCCCCCTAATGGCCGATCTTTGCCAAATTTCATGCAGAGCATCGTAGTGGGATGTGGAACAATGATCTCAATTAAGTTCTTTGCTGATATAACCCGTATAATTTGGCCAAGATGTCATATGGTATGTGTGGTAGCTAGCTAGGAAAATTTGGGTTTGGTCGTCAGATGCGCAAAACTGAACATTTTTTGACAAGGTTGTAACAGAGGAAAATGTGTTTAATATTATACTGTGACTCATCTCCACCATGTAACTAAGAGGAATTTTTAAAATCATTTTTCCATTTCTGATTGTTAAAAAAAAACCATAGTTGACCAAAGTGCTTAACAAGATTATGTCGTGCTCATGTCACAAGATGTTATGATGACCAGGCTCAAATGTGTAACATAGAATTTAAAAATCTTAAGAACAATGACATATGGCAACGTTTTCTTATGTAAGCTAAACCAAACACTTCCTTTACATAAGCTTGACAGAGAGCTTTCGAGGTCAGGCCAATAATGAGCCTGATATCTGGAATCCAATGTCTTCTAACCTCCAAGAACTTGACTTTTCTAAGGCCTGCAGGGTCTAGCACTCATGTCGTGCTTTTGGTTGGTGTACTTCTCGAAATAGACGGGACTGCAGAGGTTTCCAACTTTGTCACAAGCGACAATCACATATCTTCGTCGTCTCACTAGACTTATAACTCTGCAATTCTTGTCGACGCTGAGCTCATATACATGCATGGTTATGGAACTGATGCAGAAGTTACCGTTGTAACTGTTTAACAGCGGGCGACCGGAGCCGTTACAGGTCTGCACCAAATCTACCTGATTCCTGCCCTTGATGAAGGTCTGCCTCGGCCTGTCGCAAAGTCCATACTTCATTATGTACCTGTACAATGAGATCGTTGTTTCACTGCAGAGTCAACGGCATGACAAAGTGCAACCTATATTCATGACACTTTCAGACATGTAAATAAAGCAGTAGTGTGATATCAAAAATGAAATAATTACCATGAATTCATTATGAAATGTTTTATCTTGATCTAATAAGTGGTAGTTTCACAATGGGAGGTGATGGTGCGGGGGATATGGCACACAGGGAGACCTGGGTTCAATTCCTACTGCGATACATCAACCAATGTGTCCCTGAGTAAGACACTTAACCTCTAGTTGCTCCAGAAGCGTGCAGCCTCTGACATTTATAGCAATTGTAAGTCGCTTTGGATATAACTGTCAGCTAAACGACATGTAATGTAATGTAACAACAGATTCAATGAACTCTTTAACTCACGTTGCCCAGTCCGTCCTTGAATATCTGTTAAAGGACTCCTGAAGGACGTGTCTCAGAACAAATTCGTTGTATGCATTGTCGTTGCTGTTCCTCTGGCAAGGCTGATTGTTCCCCTGAACAAGAGCAAGAGCGAACGTGGCGGCGATCAGGAGAACGAGGTTCATCTTGTCTAGAGACAGAGAAACAGGGAGAGCTTTTGAGCAGTTTGTTGTTCAAAAACAATATCAACGCGCCAGTCAAATTCAAACCCAAGAATTGCAAAAGTCTCATTCTGTATTGTCACACTGCCTTTAATTTTTTTTAAAGAGAAGATCTTTTTTTTTTAAAGATTTGTGCCATGTTACTTCCAGATGTAAGCATTTCAGCAGCATCAAATAAACCTATTTCTCAAATATCTCTATTTTACTCATTTGTATAGTACAATATGATATATGAACAGTTTAATTTGCCATTGATTTATTTACAGTGTAATGTTCTTCCGCAGATTTTCATCTAGCGATTAGATGAAAATCTGCGGAAGAACATTACACTGTAAAGAGAGAGAGAGAGAGAGAGAGAGAGAGAGAGAGAGATAAGACAATATAGGCTAGAATCTAGCCTATATCTCTCTTTTTGCATGAAAGTTCCAGTGACAATGATGCCAAAGCATCAAAACACAATTCGACACAATATTCGGACACTAGTGTTACGTAATAAGCAGTAAGATGAACATTAACGCAACAATATAATTATTTTTAAAATAATTAGCCTAATTGCCTACAGGAGCCTATCTCAACCATTTCTACTGTCCAACACCAGACAGTAGCCTATGGTGATTGGGGTGTTTCTCTATAATCACTTCATAGACTGTATATATATTAATATTAACGGTCTATGTTCACTTACAGACATGCAGGGCATTTTCAGGATTCTTTTTTTAATTTTAGCTTCTGTCTTCCCCAACAGCGAAATGAAACATCCGCCATTGGTTGAAATAAACATTAGTATCATAACGGATGTATTTATGGCAGAATACTTCTGGAGAAAGCACCAACGTGGTTCAGATACTTAATAGCTCCGTTATAGGAAGCTTTGGAGACTAAAAGGAAATCAAGTCGCCGCTGTTGAAGCTGCCGTTCCTTGTTGCGCACTTTATAAAAAAAAAACAGCAGCTGCTCTGTGGAGAAACGTCCCAGCAACTCGTGATATGATCATCCGCAGTCCGGTATAGTCCGGTAAAGATGGAAATATATTCCCAGACTCCAACTTCCGGGATCAATAACTCATCTGCGACACGTTATTAAAACACAAACGACGCCTCTTTCCTACCGTGGTAAGATAGACAACGAGCTCCAACCTCATTTTCATCAAAACGATGGGTCGTCTGACCTGGACAAACAGCAGCGGACTCTGTGTGAGACGAGGGCGCAGGGACCGTCCACAAAGTGCAACCTCGAAGACAGACGTCCACAACAAAAATATTCAATAGCGTCATCATTTCTTTTCTATTTTTTATAAATCTTATAATAAATAATAACTAACTCAGAAGCACAATTGACTAGCAAATTAGATTAAACAGATGGACTTGATTTAAAAGCTTTAGTTTATGTATTTTACATAGATCATATCTTACATATTTCATATTTTATAAAATTCAAAGGAATGGTAGTAGGAGTAATTATTAGCCTTCTTGCTGAGAATGGATACCACTCTCACGCTAGTTTAGTCTTGCCGTTCATTGAGATGCCATAAAACCAAATCAATTTCTTTTATTTTACATGTTTTAAGTTTGTTGATTAAAACACAAGATTGCGGCTATCTTGGCCAGGGCTCAGTTGAAGAGATTTTCGAATCTCAATGGTATTTACCAGGTTAAAAAACATTTAATAATAATAGGATAATGAGGTGAAAAAGATGGAAAACTCTGATTTGCAGACGTGTGTACAAGTTCTGTAGGCTATAGTACATATGATTCAAATTTCAAAGATATTGATTGATACAACTCTAGCCATTTATTTGATAATATGCAAAACAAACAGGACTTTAATACAGATTTACAAAAATCTCGCAGTAATGACAAAGTACATAAATAACCATGTTGGTAGTTTGACAGTAAGACGATTACACAGAGTGACATTAGGAATTGAACTCATCAAAGAAAAGCATACACAAGTTTAAAGCACTTGCTAAGGTACAAGAAAGGAAATGTAAGACTCAGTAACAGTTGAAAAAACGTGTTTGCTATAATACTCTAACTCATCACCTCCATGGTATTTAGATGAAATGTTATTTTTCCGTTCCTGCATGGCACATGTTTTTTTAATCATGCTCATCTCACAAAATGGTAAGAACAAATATGTAACAGAGAATGTATTGTAGCTTAAGAACAAAATGACAATGACAATGTTTTCTTATGTAAGCAAAAAAGGCGTTGTTTAGCTAAGCTCAACAGAGGTTTTAGATTTCAGGCCAATAATGAGCCCGTCATCTGGACTCCAATGTCTACTAACCTCCAAAAATGTGGCCTATTCTAAGTAGCATTTACTTGCAGGGATGAACATTTAAATCTGGCATTTGGCCGGTGTACCTCTCAAAATGGACAGGAAGGCACTGGTTCACAAGCATATCACAAGCCACAACAACATAATTCAAGTAAGAAGCTAATCTTTGAACTACGCAATTGTTGTCAATCACAACATAATAAAATGGCAGGGTATTGGGACTGATGCATAAATTACCTACTCTAGGATTTATCAGCTGGCGGCCATTGCCTTGACAGATCTGCTGGATGTATCCCAGAGACCCGGGCTCGAAGAAGGACTGGTTAAATCTGCCGCAGAGTCCCCTGTTCCTTATGTACCTGTATAATGAGATGGCAATGATAAAGTAAGACCAAGTTTTGTGACACTCTGAAACATGTACGTAAATAAAAAATCATGTTCCTCTGCCTCCACCTACTGCTCTGAAATTCACAGGGGTATTTGCTTTTCTCAGCACGCCAAAGGAAAACACCCAATCAGAGCCGAGGAATCTCTAAGGTGGTGTCAATGGTAGCAGGTGATCTGCAAATGGTCAAACCACGCAAATTCTGATCAACACATTTTAGTGTAAGCTACCGTTTAGCAGGAAAGTGAAAAACGTTTGTTCAACAGCGCTTGGTTTTGGCTCAACTGTATTCCTTCACTTTTTCATTCATAGCTAAACTGTAGACTAAAACATGTTTCTGAAAACATTTGAGGTGAAAAAGTTCCCGAGATGTCACTGACGCTGCAACTCTGATTGGTTGTTTCCCTTATGCCACAAGGAGTACCAGTAAGAGGCAGAGGAACAGGAGTTTTTCACAGATCATCTTTCTCATGTAGAAATTAAAGTTTTGAGAAATACTTTATTTTTTAGAAAAGCTACCAACTGTAACTTTAACCCCTAACTCACATTTGCCAGTCACTCTTAGAGTTTCTGTTAAAGTTGTTGTGAACAATGTGTCTCCCAACAAATACGTTGTACGCATTGTTGTCAAGGTTAAGCGCACAAGGCGTATTGTTCCCACGAACAAGGGCAAGAGTAAACGTGATGGTGATCAGGAGAACAAGGTTCATCTCGTCTGAATAGAAAGAGAAAGAAGGAGAGTTTTCTTGTTTAATAACAATAAAAATGCATCAGTAATTGCACTTTAGCATCAGTAATTGCACTTTAAGGATGTTCATTTTAGATGCTGTATCTACATCTCAAAAGTGCAAAATGAAAGTCTCTCATGAATCAATCAGCATTGTCACACTGGCTTGACATGTTTTCAGATGATAGCATTGTGTAGACGTTCTGGCTTATTGCCATACAACTTCATATTTAAACATTTCCGTAATGTCACACGTTTAAGGAAGGTTGCATTTAAAAAAAAAAGTCTCAACCTGATACATTTTCATTTTATTTATTATTTTAAATAGTTTTGTTTGCCTTTCAATTATTTACAGTGTATGTTCCTCCACATCTTTTCATCTGTATGTTATATTTATTCCTCTTATATTGTGTCACTATTGTCTGCACTGCTTTTGTCTTTATTGTTAAGCACTTTGTGATGTCGGATCTATAAAAAGTTACTCTTAACTAAACTTATATTTAACAGTTTGGCTCAACAGATGTGCATTACTGATTCCCTTCCTCTGTTTCTGCTTTGCAAGGACACTGTGCCTGCAGCCGGGGCTTTAAACCCAGACATTTTGTTCTTCCTATCCCCAAATTATTAGGTGCTATAGCCGAAGACAGGTCTGACAATATACGACTAGTCCAATAGGTAAATCATAAGAAGACAAAAACAGATTCTTATAATATAATAAAACAAAAAAACAATTGCTTTTGTGAAAGATGGTTTCCTTACCTGCTTTGATCAGCCAGACTGTGTATTCTAATTGCTGCTGAGTTAGTCTGCTTGAGATCAATCCCAAATGAAGTCTCTGATAGAAGTGCAGCGATATTTATACCCTCTCCCCCTCATCATTTACATACATGTACATTTTTGTAGCTGAGGAAAATGTTATCTTTAAAGGACCCAATCTTCTTCATTCTGTACAGTCATCTTTTGGCTTGTGAAGCAACAGTGGAGGAAGTTTAAAAAGTTATTGTTCATGCAGTTTCAACAGTTTGCAGTGATGCAGTACTATTACAGTGATATTGTGCAAACAGCAACGCGACTGCTCCTCTCACTGACCCGTCAGGTCAGCCGGACAGTTTGGGTATAAGATTAATTGAAACAAAAGTGGTTTCAAAATCACAACATGGATTTTGGAAGGATTTTTGACAACTATTTATCAAATCTTAAGTGTTCAAAAACGGTTACATTTAGCACCAAATCTGTATAAACTAATTATTGGGTAACAAAATTATCAACCCAAAAACTGATGCAACAAGCAAAGATAAATAGAGCATGGGAATGGGCATCATATACTTCCATCATAATGTTCTGGACGTGCTGCATGCTGTGACCTTTTGTAGCAACACTGCATATTGTTTCGCACTGTTTTTCAAATTTTTTGTAGCTGAGGAGAATAAAGGATTGCTCAAATCCATTTATCTTTAAAGGCGTCAATCTTCTTCCTACTGTACAGTCACCTTTTGGCCTGTGAAGCAACAGTGGAGGAAGTTTAAAAAGTTATTTTTCATGCAGTTTCAACAGTTTGCAGTAATGCAGTACTATTACAGTGATATTGTGCAAACAGCAACCCGCCTGCTCCTTTCACTGACCCGTCAGGTCAGCCAGACAGTTTGAGTTAAAGATTAATTGAAACAAAAGTGAACAAGTCCATCTTAATATTTTACTCCTTTAATCTTCACCCTGTTTGTCTGAGTCAAAGTTCTGGTCTACATGGACCGAGCTCAAGACGATGTTAACAGATAGATGGCCCCACCATTGTCTCTCTGGCAAAGTGTAGAAATTAAACATACATATTTTACCGAGGTAGACATAGACCATAGTCTCTACAAAGAGTTCCCCAAAGTTGGTCAAGAGACATTCAATCTTTGTGTATCCATTTTGTTTGAGCAAGGAGCCCAGCATTTACTGCAATAAAGGATTTTTTTCTAGGTGTATGAGAAGACTCCGGACCCCATTTACAAAATTTACAAAAGTGTAAATTGCACAAAGAAAGCGTCAACACAGGTTAAAAGAAGGTGGTGTGAGAAACATTGTAGCCAGGCAGATGTTATTAAGGTGTAAATGCTTCTGCCTACTCCATAGTAAAGCACATATTAGAGATACTTAGAATTTGAGTATTTTTTTCTCCTGCCACTTAATACTTCTATCTCCAACTTTTGTCATTTTTCATGCAAAAACATTTTATGGTTTCAGTTCAGTCCAAAATGTGCTACTTTTCATTTGAATAATTTGAATTTATATTGTACTACTGTTCTGACAAAACATGTGTGAAGGTGTAGCCTTGAGCTCTGGGTAATTGTGATGGCATTTATCAGCATGTTTACAAACTAAACAACCAATTAATTGAGAAAATAATCAGCATGTGAATCATCAAAATGATCATTAGTTGCAGTCCTATACAAAATAGTAATAAAAAAACACCCCCACCTCAACCAAATACAGTAGCAAAGTCTGGTAAACAACCTTTATACACCTTGGATACAGTAACTAGTACACCAAGTTAAAACAAGGCAGCTATATTATATATAGCACATTTCAGCAACAATTCAAAGTTAAAGTGCAGTGTAAGAAATTAAACATTAAAGAAATTGACAACCATTTCAAGAAAGGCAAAATCAAAAAGAAAGGTCTCGCCTTGATTTAAACAAACTGAGTTGTAGCGGATCTACAGTTTTTTTTTAGCACACCTGTCCTACATGACCTGAGAGGTCCGTTTATGTAGTCATAAAAACGTCACATACACCTGAACTCACATATTTCATTTCAAAGAAGTGCATTCTAACTTTCAGTGCACCGGTAACACATGCGCTTTATGTACCTACTACTGCTTTCTCACAGTAGAAATAATCAGAGGATAAGAGTTCTTCTCGTTTTGTTTAAGATGTGGACTGAAATATGGAAGAATCTCACCGCTGAACGAACACTCTGTAAACGAGTAGATGTGAGATCGAGCCGTCACATTGTAAAAGGACACTAGACCTTCATCATAATCCACAAACACCCCAACCGTCTGAGGTTTCTCCGTCAGTGGGAGGCTGGTGGGCGGTTCGGTCAGGGCTGCGTACTTTTTATCTTCGTAATGCACCGTTACCCAGTACCCGTTATTTGGGCTCAGCGAGAGTTTCCCCTTGCGGTTTGCATCTTGTCTTGCCACACCCAGGTCCCACCCTGTTTTGTTGCTGACCTCCACCTCCCAGTAGGACTTCCCAGATGTCAACCTGTTGAGCCCCACGATGCTGCCGAACATGTCGAACCTCTGTGGAGTGTCAGGAACTATCTGGTTCTTTCCTCCATCTCTCACTAGCTTCAAATCAGGGGAAAGAACAAGGCACCGGTGTGCAGAGGCTGGATCCAGCTTTACATCCACTGCAGCGGAGGAAAGAAATAGAAATAGAATGATGATTCACTTCATTTGGGTGAAACTGCACATACTGCATGTTGATGCTTAAGCGTTTTAGTTTCAGTTTTAGCAGTCTTTAGATTCAACTAAGCCTCAACAAGTGCAGAATACCCACCCTTCTTCTGTGATACAAGAATCCCTTTTTAGTGGGGTAGTGAAGGTGAAACGTTAACCATTTGGTGTTGGAAGGTATATTCCTTTAAGTCATTTTTATAACACAATCAAAACTTATACACAATATCGATGCTCTACATGTAGAAACATTGTTTGTGAAGCAAGATAACAGCTTTTTGATATTTGCCCCCGGGAAAAAAACACAGAATCAGTTGTTTCAGGATAAACGCTCTAAAGAAACATGTGTTGAAGTTGAAGTTACACAGTGGATGGTTGGGTAAAGAAACTGTAACTTGTTGCCTGGTTACAACCACGTGTCAGTGTGGTCCAAAACATAATGGCGTGCTCTCTGGGATTAAACTTAACTTGCAGTCAAATATTGGTGCTCTGGAAGAAAAAGAGTAGAAGAGCTTAAAATCTTCAAATGTGCAAAAGAGGAAAATCTTCAGGCACACGGGGGTAGAGGAGCGAGAGTATTTGGGAGTTTTTATTTAAAATAAAGCCTTTTAAGGGTTACGTGGTTTGTTTAAAAACGCAAGTGTTAACACACCGGTCTTCTTCCTGACATACTTCCTGACGCTGAGTCATGCAACTCGCCGACCGAAGGTTGCAAGGGTGGCGACCACTATTCAACTTGAAAAACGTCATATAACCATTCCAATGACTCAGAAGCTGTTTACTTTAGGTAAATTGAGCAAAAAAAAAACTCCATAGCTCACCTTTAAAGGTGCCTGCTGAGAATCTGTAGCCATATTCACACTCTGTGTGCTGAAAGATAACTTTGTGCTAATATTTATTTTATTGTTGGAGCTCATCTATAAGAGATGAGGGAGAAAGCTGTTCCTAAATTGTTGTCACTTTTAAAAAGAAAAACATTTGGAATGAATAATGAATCTATTAGTTTGTTTGCTGTACTGTGTGTGTGTGTGTGTGTGTGTGTGTGTGTGTGTGTGTACATACAGATAGATGTTACAGACATGTTTGATTCTTATATAATCAACCACTTCAGTTGATTTGTCAGGCCTTTATTATAATCCATTGATATCATTTTGCATCTTACTTATTGGCTCTATCTTTGCCTTAACCTACAAATGCTTTTATATACATACATATGTATATATATATATATATATTTATTTATTTATTTATTTATATAAACACAGGTATATAATCTTTTTTATTTTTATGGTTTAAAGCAAAGTTATTTCCTTTTAAACCGTAACCACAATTGTTCCTTAACCAAAATGTCTTCCTGTGGGTCAACATTTTAATGTTTTGAGTCACACACCTGCAAATGTGGGAATCCTCTTGAGTTCTGTGGAAAGACAAATTTTATTCAAACAATTGACTATGAAGTAAATACAGACATCAATATAAATTTATTGAAAAAAACCTTGATAAACTTAAGGCGTTCTCACCAACAGATGAGAGTTTTTCCAGTTTCCGGTGAATTTCTTCCATCATGTTTGATGTTGCAGTTCTTAGCGACCCAAAGCAGAATGAAGTTTCAACATTGACATTTTTCCAGTCTTGACAGTCATTCAGGCCTGGAGTAACCTGTGTGACAAGTTACGGTCATCTAGCAGAATAAAAGCATAATGACTTACTCAAATTTTAAAAAGGCTGAAGGCTTGGTGTCTCACCTGCAAGTCTGGCTTTTTGTCCAACTCATCAATGGTCTTTTTGAGTTTGTCGATTTCATTTTGCAGCTTCTGGACTAGATTTTGTGCCTCTCTCTTCACTCTCTTTCTCCTGAAAATAGCATGCAGTACATCAGACATCGGTTAGATTTAGTCACTGATTACTCACCCAACTGCGGCGTTCATATCGTACATTACTGGTTTATATTCTGAGCAACATGTGCCTGACCTCTCGTCCAGAGGTTGAAGGGCTTTCTGCCGTGTGTCCTCCACGACTCTCATCACCTCTGAGAACACGTTGTTGATCTCCAGCCATTCAGCATCCAAGCTGCCCTGAAAAGAGTAGCGGACGGTCAGGATGTTGAAGAAACACGGATCAAAACTCAAAAAGTAAATAATCAGCTGACGCTCACCTTGCAGGTTTTTACAGAAGATGTGACTTCAGTCATCTTTTGTTCTCTTGCCTGAATTTCCAGCTCTAAATCAGCCCTCATCCTGTCTTGCCTCGCCTTGAATGAAGAGAAAAAAGAACTTATTGGTATGCACACATTGTAGTGACCACTTGCACACACACACAAGTACAATACCAGCATTAACGCAAGAATTGGGATTTATAAAAAGCAAACTGGCTGGGTAAATGAGCAGTCCTCCACGGACCCTCAGACCCAGGCGTAAGCACAGAAACGCCAGCAAGGACGGCAGATGGATGAAACACTTGAAACTATGATTATTGTGTAAAATAAATCAAAATATTGCCTCTCATTGATGATATGAAGAATTCACAAAGCCATTATTACAATTAATATTCTAACACCTGTTTAATCAATCTGCAGGGAATAACAAAAAACAAGGTACTATCGTAAATTCAAATGAAGATGTATTTGCAAAAAAACTCATCTTTTTTGTAGCCTAATTATATTGGCATGTTATGGAATTTATTCTTGGAAATAATATGACAAACAAATAGGCGTAATGTCTATACTGACGCTGATTTGGATCTGGATGAGCACGTCGTTTTTTATGGTCATCGTATACAGTATAATAACGTTTTATATATATAGTATATACATACAGTATTTATACTGTGCACTGTTGGAATATGTAGAAAATGGTGATTGACAGCAAGAAGACTTGCTAAAAAACAAGGACAAGTGGCCTCAGTGCTGTTATCGACTTCCTCGAGCTGTCTTGTTGGATCTCTGCTGTTTTGGGCCCAGCTTTAAAGAAACGAGCACTCGCCTGGGTGACTGTGGCTCAGTGGGAGAGTGGCTGCCTTTCAATCAGAAGCTTGGTGGTTCACTCCCTGGCCCTGCAGTCTCATGTCAAAGTGAACTTGGGCAAGACACTGAACCCCGAGTTGTAAACGTGTGTGAGTGTTTATCTGATGAGCAGGTGGCACCTTGAATTGCAGCCTCGGCCACCATGTAAAAACGCTTTGAGTAATCACTGAGACTAGAAAAGCACTCTATACGTATAAGAGCAGTTGTTGTGGCAGTCCCTCTTTAAGATGGGTCAGCGCTGGTGTCTTAGTAGAATCTCAGTACCTTTTGCAGTTGTTGAGCCTTCCTCTCTATCTCCCTCTCCTTCTCTCTCTCCTTCTCTCTCTCCTTCTCCTTTTCTGTTTCATTTGGTGGGAGTGCTATTTCCTTAACTGTGGTTGTTGGAAGACCCCAGGCCAGTTGCCCCACCTAAAAGATAAAAGCACTCAATGCAAGCTGGACCAAATGATAATAAAATAGCTTCTCAGTCTGCAATTGCTCTATTAAGGTAAACATGTTGGAAAACGGTGCATGGTTAAAAAACACAATTCTATAAAATTATATCAGGTAAAAAATAGTTATTTGCAAATGTATCTGTGCAAATGAAGTGGTTCACAGGATGAAACTGGATTTGCTCTCAAGCGCGACATTGAAACAAGTTGAGAATGTGCTGTACCTGCTGCGCACTGGTGGAGAAATCAAGCGCTCGACGAGCGTTGGTGGTGGTCTGATGTGTTGCGCTGAAATGCTGTGGAGTTTCAAACACTGCGGAGAAAAACGTTGGTGACCGTCAAACAAAGTTACTTGGAAACATCTCTATGTGTTGTTCCAGTTCTGAATGAATTACAGTGATGGAGCATACGTGATTTGTTGGTCTGCTGCACTGCAACTTCTGCAACTGTGGGATTTGTTTGGGTGCTAAAGATCTGAGACACCGGCATCAGCAAAGGCTGTCAGAGAAAAGTGAAAGACAAGATTTCATGGGTCTTACTCAACAATGCATTGTTAACTTTTTCTGATCACTCAATATTTCCACAACACATCAACCTTCTTGTATATAAATCTCTATCCTGTACCTGTGCACCATTGGCAAAATCAAGCGCATGATGAGTTTTGTCTGAGTATGTGACCGTTTGCAGAGATCGCTGTTGATTTTCCATCACTGTAAGGAGAGAAGACGGGTGATTGTTAAACACCGCGGCATTGTGTAACTCCCAGTGATGAATAAACTATTATTAAAATGCATACTTGATTTGATCATCTAAAGTGGAGTTTCTGTGTCTGCGGGCATCTTTATGGTGGCACGGTTGGAAGACGTAATCTGTCCCGGAGAGGCGGGAAACAAGATTTTCAGGGTTTCATTTGCCGCTTGTATCAACTTCATTTGTTAAAAAAAATACTTGTACATGAATTTGTTCATTCAACATTCCACGCTACTCTCATCTGTGTTTATCAACCTTTCTGTCTTGAATTTAATTATCCTATAACTATCTATTCCACATAATGATTTATTTCATATAACTGAACAAGCTTCGTCCTCAATTGATATTGGAAATTGTTTGCTTGCACATACCTCCTTCTTGACTGGAGTAATCCAGTTAATTGGTCCACTCTGTTCACTCTCTTGGATCCTCGTTCCCTTTGGCGTGCATCCCATCTTCCCCTGGTGAGTTCTCAGGCCATGGTAGGACGTAATTTTGGACCAACCACAGTGGCAAACCTGGAGGCTTACGTCTGATGAAAAGTGTGTTTAAGACAGTATTGTTACAATTGTACAATTTCCACAACACTACATAAAGCCTACTGAATATCTCTTTTGGAGAAAAGACATATTCCCATAAATAAAAATAAGAAAATTGTTCCTTTGTCCAAGTAAATGCTGTGTTTAAAGCTGCAAAAACCCAGCTGTGTTATACTCAGTATTTAGAGGAAAATGGGGAAAAACAATCTACGGTTCATTGTACTGTGAAGTAAAATGGGGTTAACACTGATATGGCGGGGTGAAAGTAATGACTACAGTTCCTTTCAGGGTTTCTTAAACCCAAAAGCTGTCCAACAAAGAAAATTGTCATTGCAGAGCAGAAATGTCTTTAAATGAGGTTATTTGGTGGCCCATTCTTTTTCCTACATTTGTCCATTTGGAGCAGGTACATTAGAGACACTGGTGATAAAGAAAGTACATAACTCAGGACCGTAGATGAATTCAAAGAAGAATCACTCGTGTCCAACTCACCAGTGTCGAAAGAAGGGGTGATGTAGTTCATAAAAGGGTCTTCTACTGTGATCGGAGGTGCCACGAAGGTTAATTTAGGAATGTAACTGGTAAATCTGAATTGGTCACTCTCAGGGATACTCATTCCCTTCGGTGTACATCCCATCTTCCCCTGGTGGGTTCTCAGGCCATGGTAGGTCGTAACTTTGGACCAGCCGCAGCAGTTGCAAACCTGGAGGCTCATGTTTGATGTGTTGAGTACCTGTAGAAGTTAAATGTAGAGTTTTTATCCATCAAAGATGGGTTTCTTTTTCATGCATTCTTCTATGATTTAACAGACTTGGATGGAATGATGGGAACTATTTATTTTTGCCACAAACAGTGTCCATCTGAGACTTTTTTGGTGCATCGTGTCAGTTTGCTTTCCAGTGCATACCTTTACACATAGATAGATCGCTAGATCGCTAGATCGATAGATAGATAGATAGATATTTGTTGATCCTTTTTGGAAAATTCATCTTACACCATACAGCTCTTCAGATACACTAGACCCCTCCGCACAACAACAATACACAACACCAAATATCTCTACATATAAAACAGTAAAGTAATATCATCAATAGCACCATTGGGCTGTCAATAGTAAGGTGCAACATCAGTGACATTTTAATATTATGCCAAAGTGCAGTATTCTCACACAGAAAGGATCAAGTTATTTTCCCTAACTTTTTATTAGTGTGATGCTGGTAGGAATAAAGGATTTGCAAGCCCGGTTGGTTTGTAAGGAGGGCACGCGCATGGAACAGGTAGATGTAGCCTGTTACCGCAAATTGCTTGTCCCTTCCTCACCACCCTGGTTTCACAGATCATGGTCAGAGAATTGAACTGATGTCCAGCAATCTTGCCGGCCATGTTAACTATCCTGTGTAATTTAGATGTGTTCGTCACTGACAAAGACAAATAACAGGCAATTGTGGAGAAAGTTAAAATACTCTTAACAAACGAGCGATAGAAAAGGACCATCATGTCTCTTTCTACTCTGTACTGTCTCAGCTTCCACATGAAATACAGACGCTGCAGACCCTTTTTATAGATGGCATCAGTGTTGGAATTCCATGATAGTTTAGCATCTATTATTGTTCCTAAGTATAAGCGGAGAAAGTAAGTACACATATTTGAGTTTGAACATACTCTGTTTTGACACCTGTCTCAAAGAATAATTCCCACGGAGGGACATTTTGATAAGAAATAAAACCCCATTTGAAGTGTTTTATGCTTCAGTGATAAAGCACGCTTTCCTTTTTATGTTAGATCTACTGTAGAATGTCTGACTAAATTAATTCATTTCTTTCATACCAGTGTTTTTTTGTCTGTGCTGTTTGCAACCCAGATGTGGAGGCCTGAGATTAGACAGTGTTTAATCGCCCTCTAGTGGTACTCTAGAGTATTGTACATACTACACAATCCTCTAGAGTACCACTTTACCACTGCTGTGCCAGACACAACCAGGAAACGAAAAGTGAATAGAATGAATATTTCTGCCGAAAGTTTTTGAAATGGGATTAAATCAAGTTTAACTAGTGGGAGAAAATCTTGAAATAAGATCAGATAAGATCAAACTGTATTGAACCCTAGAGGGACATGTTGCATTACAGAAGGACAAGAAGAAGAACTACAGCTGAATTGACAAATGAATTAAAAAAAGTACAGAAAAAAAGATAAACCAAAGTAATAAAATACTTAAAATAGTTAAATTAAACATTGTGAGTGTAGGCTATACGTGTTAATGCATGCATGAATAAAGAATACAACACTAAAATAGCATGTAATGAGAATGCTACATAATATAAATTTGATGTAATACAAACAGCAATACTAAGAGATTGTATATACATATTCCCTATATACTAATTCTTTAACAAATACTATCTGTTAGATAAGTTGGCACAAATATTGGAAATGAACACATACAGTAGCATCACATAAACCATCAGAAATCAGTAGAGAACCAGCTAAATATAACTTTTATCAAAAGAAACTTTATTGCTATACTCTGAACAGCCCCTTAAACAATTAGCCTAGGCCACGTCACACACACTCCCTTCTATGTTCCGTGTATTTTGTACCCACCCTGAAAGTGTATTTGCATTGGTGCCCTGCCAGTTTTGATGTCTATACTGTCAGCCACTATCTGTCGGAGTTGTTTGCACTGTTGAGGTTATACAACCTGGGCTGTAGACTTAATGGGACGCACATCTCATTTTGCTCTTTTTGACAGAAACAATAAAATAAACTGCCTTCTAATAACTTTTATAAACACGTGTTAGGCAAATTCCTTTGAGGCATAAACGGATTTAAAATATTGCCATTTTCAACTAACATTATATTTTGCCAAACAGGAATATATAGCGTGTTATATTTTTTTTTCATGTTGCATCATAATTGTAGTAAACATCGCTAGGCGCTTTAGAGTATAATAGAAGACAATGCTGTCCAGCAGCAGCTTACCTTGATCTCTCTAACCTAGACGCTCCTCTGTGTGAACTTGCTCTCATTTCCCGTCTCTTTCTATCCGTTCATCCTCAACCGTTTCAGTTTCGATTCAGCCCAAAAAATCTAAAGCTTTCCTGTAATCGTCCCACACGCAACTTGCAATACAAAATGCCCTGTTATTAAGCAACACTTAAAGTCGACACTCCCAATATGCCATTCTATTGGCCAAATACTTTGAGCTGACACAGGAGCTAATACAGCATCTCTAACATGTTTATCTGAACACATTTAAACATGTTCTGTATGATGAGTTCAGGAGTAAATTCAGTGGTGGAAAAAGTACTCATGTCTTGTGTGAAAGAAGCAATATTGGATTCAAAATGTTGTTCAAGTAAAAGTACACAAGTTTTAGCATCAGAAAATATTTAAAGTACATTTACTTTATACAAAAGTAAAATATGTCAACATGCAAAATGGCTTATTTCCACAAAAAACAACAACATATTACTGGATTATAATCCAGTTGTAATTCTACAAAGTAACTAGAAACTAACTAAAGTTATCAAATGTAGAATGTGGAATAAGTACAATATTTGCCTCTCAATTGTAGCAAATTATAAAGTAGCATACAATGAAAAGACTAGTAAGTAAATAAGAGTACTTCAAAACTGAATTTACGGTACTTAAGTAAATGTACTTAGTTACCTTCCATCATTGGTAACTTGAGTTAACATGAGTTTAATAGGACTTTGCTTTGCACTTCAGCTTCATAACAAGCAACCAATGGAGAGGAGGGGAGGGGTTAGAGATCAGCCTGATGATGTCAAAAATGAGTTGTATATGATTTTTATTAAAACTGTATACTGGTGACTTTAGTTGAAGTTATGGCAGAATGACAAATGCCTGTTTGAAATGTAGCTCAACGGTAGTTTAGCATTTAGCTAAATTACTTATCTATTTTATTCTAGTAAACCACACAGAAGGAAACACATTATACAGAAAAGCCTTATGTTTACAAAAACAATATCTTTTAAATACAGATATGTAAAAAAACAAATTGCAGACAATGTGAACTCAACTAGCTTAGACTCATTTTTTTGTCTTACATTAGGCAAAACCCCAATAATTCAGTTTATTGATATTGAGGGGTCTGCATTTACCAGATAGGTCAAGCCTAGCCAGATGCCTTATAGGAAATGTAGGATTCAGTCTTTTGGAGCTTGTAAAGACTAGGCCACCAGAAAGGGTGCTGGACTTTAAAGCAAATTGACTCAGCTGCATGATTAATTAATTTAATCCCCATTTAAGTGAGTTGAGCGCTAAACCTGAAGTTGCCGGCTCGGCCGGCGGAGGTCTCTAGTGCACCTGCTCATTGAATGAACAGAGCTCAGCCTCAAACACTGGTTCCAGTACTTCTAATGCATCCATGGTTAAGACACAATATCTGGTACGCTGCTGCTTCGATTTTTATCTATCTCTTGTGGCTGTGAACAAAGCTTTAACAAAAAATGCTGACATCAACCGTAAAATAAAGCACTAACATCAACAATGAAAAAAGTAAAGGCTGCAAAAGGATGTTGCATGCACACACACACACAAACACACACCCTTATGATAACACACATAATTACTTGTGTATTACAGTTGAGATCCTCAGAGAGTTAGCACTTTGACCGTCTCCTTTAAGGTGCAAACTGAAATAGGGGGAGATCTCTCCAGTGAAACAACACTCAGTGAACGAGTAGATGCGAGATTCAGCCGTCACATCATAGAAGGACACAAGACTTTCTTCGTAATCTACAAACACTCCCACCTTTTGTGGTTTCTGTTTCAGGGAAAGACAAACTGGGGTTGCTGTCAGGGCTGCGTACATGTTTTCATAATGTCCAACCACCCAGTAACCGTTATCTGGTTTCAGCGAGAGTTTCCCCTTGCGGTTTGCACCGCCTCTCACTACTCCAAGATTCCATCCGGTCTCGTTGCTGACAACAACCTCCCAGTACGACTTCCCAGAGGTCAACCTGTTAAGACCCAGGACGCTGCCAAAGCCCCCCAGAGCATCCTGGTTCTCTCCTCCGCTACTCACTTTCTTCCCATCAACAGAAACAAGGCATCTGTGTGCGGTGGTTGGATCCAGCTCTACATCCACTGTAGTTAAGATAAAAACAATACAACAATTATATAACTGTGCAGAGGGTTCAGTTCCACATATTTTATTATGGATTATGGCGGAGAAGTACTAGTATAAATCTGTCCTTGGGTCACCAATCAAACCCAAAAACAATGAGCTGACTCAGTGTCATTTTTTTATATTATTCGTGGGTTATTTGGTTACAAACTGTTAGCCTATTCACTGATGTTAGCCCTTTGACCGATACTTTGCAAACATAATACAATACATATACTGTATATAGAAATATAAAATTAGCTTTGTTCTAAGAACACTTTCTTCAATGTCTCTAGAACTTGAAGAAGACATTTTTTATTTTTACAAATTCAAATACACACCTGCAAATTTAGAAATCCGTTTAAGTTCTGTTGAGAAACATACATTATTTTGTTAGTTAATTAGTGACTGTAGATTACAACTATTGGAACAGAAAACACAAGACAGATGAGATGTAACGATTGGTAAGCGCATGGACTCGCCAATAGTGGACAGTTTATCCAGATTCTGTTGAATTTGTTCCATCATGGTTGATGTTGTTGTTCTCAGAGTGGACAATGAAAGCTCAAGGGACTTCTGCTTAGCCTCCTCTGCAAGTCTCACCACTTCTGAGAAGACACTGGTGATCTCCAGCCACTCAGCTTTTGAGCTGCCCTGTAAAGGCCAACGTAGTGCTTTGATTTAGGTATCAAATCATCTTTGGGAGAAAATACAAAACTTAGAAGTTCAAAAGGTTGCCACTTACCTTACGGGCTTTTACAGATGATCTGCCTTGAGCCACGTTTTGGTCGCTCGTCTGGATTTTGTCCTTCACAGCTGTGTCAGCTGTATTTCTGTTTGGCCTTACCTTGATTTGTTTTAAATAAAAAGGCTATTGAGTATGGTATGTCACCCATACAATCACAAGAAGTAGAAATATATCTGCCTATGGTTTATTAGTTTCAATAGGTATATTGGAAAAATTGCTTTCCTTATAGAATAGGGGCAGGTTATAGTAATGTCTGAGTGGTACCACTAGCATGACTATTTTAGCATGCTAATATTATTTACTACTAAGCAAAACCAACATTGCCATCCCATTTCATTGCAATGTACCCGTACATGCGTAATGACATAAAGTTGAATCTCATCTCATCTCGAGTAACATTGTACTATAGGCGAGTGTTTTTTTTCCCAGGAGGCCGAAGGCATGCCCAGCTCTACTCTGCCTCCGATTGGCTGACAATGCGTGCTAGCCAATCAGAGGGGGGGTAGGGTTGTTCATGCCTTCCTCATACCTTTTCCATTCTGGGAAAGGAAATAGAAGTTATGAACAGAACTAAAGAGGGACTGGTGCAGTACTTGTGTTAGGTTTTGGACCTCCTTGTCTTTCTCCTTTGGGTGGACTGCTGTCTCCTGGGCTGTGGCAGCTGAAAGCTTCTGAGCAAATAGTTTCACCTGAAATTAAAAATGAGTATCAAACTAATTAATGACCCTAGCAACCACCTAGTTACCTCAAAAATGTTTTTTAAAAATTATTACTATTACTTGAATTATAACATGAAATATTGGCATGAGATAAAGTTAAGTTGGCCTGCGTGTGATTGACTTTTAGTGGTCTACAGAATTACATAATTCATACTAAATTAAACCCTCTGGTGTACTATGTTTCCGGCTTTCTAGGGACCTACCTCAGTGACGTGTTTTAAAGACGGGTCTAACCTGTGACAGTTTTGGTTCCTCTCTGTGTTTCCCCTTACGACGGTCTGCTGTTTCCTCGCTTGTTGTAGCTGAAAACATCCGGGCCAGTTCCTTCACACTCAACGCAAGCTGTACACAAATAAGGGTTACATTTTACTTGATGTCTTGAACGTGTCATAAAACATAAACAGGTCATAAACGGTTATGACATAATGCTTTAAAGTCGATTTGATCTACAGGCAAGACATTCCAGCAAGTAAAAATTTAACTGTACCTCTGTGCCAGTAGATGAATCGATTTTAGGATCCCCAGTTGTGGCTTCTCCTGATACAGGATTCATTTGGGTGGTGGCACCTCTGGTATCTGGTAAATTCTGTAAGAGAGGGGGGTTGATGTTTGAGGTATTTGGTACAAAATGTTCAAAAATGAATTTGTGTATTCAGCTGCACAAATTTGTATTATTTTGTATAATTTTATACATATTCTACAGCTGCAACTAATAATTATTTTCAGAGATTTACCCGCTTATTATTTTCTAGATTATTGAATGTATTGTGGTGCACAAGTAAGCGTGGGTGGAGAACAACAAGAATACAGGGGGAATCACTGAACCTGCTTTTGATTTTTGATAGTCCAAATAGTCGAAAGCGGATTTTGATTATCGATTTAAAATAGAAAAGGTGACAGCCCTAACAGAGGCACTAGTCCTGTACCTGTTGTAGTTTTGGATCCTCCCTGTCTTTCTCCTTTGGCTGGACTTCTGTTATCCGGGCTGTGTTGGCTGCTGAAAGCTTCTGAGCTAATAGCTTTACCTGAAAGATATTTAGCACTCACATATCCAACATACACCAACACACCCCGGGCATACACTGTTTGAACTACTGCCGTCAGCCAGGAGATTTTTTATTTATGTATTTATTTAGGTATTTATTACCTCAGAGGTGTTTGGCCCTGACAAGGACAGATAGTTTTGTTCTGATACAATGACAATAAAGATATTCTATTCTAACATGATAAGATATGATAATAAATAAGGCTACTGTATGAAAGGTAACAAATTACAGTCCAGAAACAAGCTCACAAAAATGTAGTCTCGTATCGCCAGACCATGAACAGTGTGTGTTTATATAGCAACATCACATCATCACATTTAGCAAATCTGGCACCTCAGTGAGGAAAAAAGATTTACAGAGTACAGACTACCTGTGACAGTTGTTGTTCCTCTCTGTGTTTCTTCTTTGGTCGGACTGCTGTTTCATGGGTTGTGGTGGCTGAAAACATCCCGGCCAGCTCCTTCAACTGAAACATGATAAACACATAAATGAGACAAAGGTATCCCAGTTTGTCTTAGACAACATGCTTCAGACGAAGCAAAAGGTACAGGATGTGTCTGTCACAGGTAGGACTACAAATGCTCATTAGCTGTTTTAAATATGCTTTCTTTCTCATATGTTATATTTGAGCTTGGAAGATATAAAGATGTTGCAATCACAGAACACCCTACTGAGCAAATGGAGATTGTAATATAGGCTCATAAACAGTAAATGGCTTGATTATCATATTGTGATACCAGTGACTGTGCGTGATCCTCCCTGTCCTCCTTAAGCTGCACTGCTGTGGGCCAAGGTGAAGATATTGGACGCTCCCCTACCAAGCTATTCACCTTTAAAAAAAGGTAATGACATTTACATAAAAGAAAGGAAATTCCTAATTTGCTTATTTTCACAGTCAGATGATTCCGACAAATCTTCTTTACCTGTACATCAGTGGAGAAATCCTGCAGCCGATGGCCTGGTGTTGAGTTTGTCCCTGTTTGGAAGACCGTGGAGTTGTATAAGCCATATTAAAAGGAGATAGCCAGTCTCAGCTTTTACAGCTTTATTTTTCAAATTGTCACACTTTGGGGCCTATTTTAACAATCTAAGCACACAGCTTGGCGCAGGTGCGTTTAGGGCATGTACAAATCCACTGTTGCTAGTTTCGTGGCAGAAGAAGGGGTCTGTGTGCCAGGCGCATGTTCCAACAGAGTTGTACTTACAGTCTTCATTTATCCTAGGTGTGTTGTGGGCCTATCATGCAATAAACCAGTCAATTCAGTTTCAAAACCAGAATGTCATCTTCCATTTCCTTTAAAAGCCAGATGTGCTTGCACCTTGGCGCAATGCTATTATGGTGATGGATTTGCACCATAATATATTTATTTTTAATCTTTTGCATGTTTGTGTGCTGCTGTGCTTCCCTTCGTGTGTAACAAGCATACCGTGCGCGCACTGTGCATGAGCCTAAGTAAATTTTACTAATGCGCTGTTAAAATAAAAATGAAATGCTGCGTTATTGACTTTGGACCAGGTTTTTGTTGGTCAAGGGTGCAATCACTTTATACTGCCTCAAGAAAGCAATGTGCCAATAATGCACCTGAACACACAACAATGTAAGACCAGCACGCCCATGGGCGTGCAGATGGGATAGGTGCATTTGCTTTAATTGACATGGGCGCTGGATGGGAAACTGACAACTGCGTTGGTCTTAAACTAGCAAAGACACTTTGTTGCGCACTGATGCAAGATAGGTTGCAAAATCTAGTTTTGACGAAATTATAATCCTGTACGTAAGTGATTTGGGCTCCTCCTTGTTTGTGGTACGAGCACATGCAGTTTTATGTTATCCAAATGTGTCTAAAGGTTGTAAAGGTGAATACTTTTTAGGGTTTTACATGCATACAGGAATTGTAGCTCCCCCCAAAGATGTTTTAGCCAGCCCCAAGGAAAAATCACCAGCACCAAAATAACAAGAATTGAGAATAACAATTGCAATTCAAAGCCTCTCTAATCCTCTCTGTGTTTAAGAGCAATTGACTAAACAACCATCAAACAAGCAGAACATAAACTTAACAACGAGAGCTAATCACAGTTTTAACTCCAGAGTCGGGCTGTACCGGGGATTTGTTTAAATAATATTATTTTTTAAAGCAGTTTTGTTAATTGGGGTTATAATAACTCAAGCATAATATGCCTTTTTGTTTATCAAATTGTCAGAAATAACAAGAAAATGCATAGAAATTAGGTAACAGACTCATTGCTTTTACTGCACAAGGACTAATCATGCTTACTACCATGTGTAGCCCCCCCGGTTGACTTGTAAAAAAAAAAATACAATATATACTCATATCCTTGTGATGTACTAGGCTTACTAAGGTGACATACAGTACAGTGAGACATCTCCTGAGTAGGGGTCACATCTCTTGGCATTGAATATTGGGTAAAAGTTACAAAACACTGTCAGTGAAGTCAAAAATGACTAATGAATTTCCCATCCTGAACCTGGAAACTTTAAAAATGAATGATAGAGCCTTAAACCAAGAGTTTTGTACCTTTGCCAATGTTGGATCCTCTCCCTTTAGGTTGGACTACTGTTGCTGGGTCTGTGGTGGTTGGATGCTCTCTGACCAAACACTTCACCTGGAAGATGTTAAAAACTCAGTACTAATAGAATACTGATGAAATCCAGTTAGCCCATTAAAACAGTGGTGCACATCACAATTAACAAAAGGAAAAAACAAGGCAGATATGAGGATAAAATACATAAAAAGGTGCCTAAAATACTTTATTTTAATAATTAATCATATCTTTTAATAAATTAATGATATTAATATATGTTTGATAAAAATTAGACCATATCTATCTATGTCAGACTACAGTTACCCTGGGTGGAACAGGTGGACGCTCCCCGACCGATCTATTGACCTGATAGGAAAAACAGAATAAGATGTAAATTAGGGCTACAAAAGCGATACATTGTGTAGCGCTAATGTAAATTCTATTTACATTGTAAATCTCAGCAATTAAATAATAAACTAATGTAAGGTAAATATAAAGAATAAAAAAGCTAAAAATCCACTTGGTTTCATTTTTACAGAATGTCAACAAATCTGCTTTACCTGCACACCGGTGGAGGAATCCTGCAGCTTTGAGATTGAGGCCGATATTAGGTATTCCCCACTCTTTCGGTTTATTTATAATGTCAGATTTAGAAAAAATGTCTTTAATATAATGACCAAGAAATGATTTTGATAAATGAATATGAAAAAATAAAAACCGAACTGTCAACCATGTTATGAGCGTTGATTTTGCATAGTTTGTCCACCAGAGGGCGCTCTACATTGTCCCTGTAGCTCAAGTTTGTATTTTTATGCATTTTGTTTATCAAAACTTTAATTTATTTTGCTGTTCCTCTGTTCTGTTGTGACAATAAATTATTATCATATTATTTCTTTTATTATTTTGTGACTACAAATAACTAATGTTAAGGAAATCTGTTATGTCTTGTAATGTGTCTTGAGATTTTAAAAAATATATATGTCGGCTAAAATATCAGCATTTTTTTTTTTTAAATGACCAAATATTCGTATCGGTATTGCCCTCAAAAGTCCTTTATCGGTCGGACTCTATTTATTAATATTAAAATGTTACGCATTAAACCATTAAAGGAACACGCCCCCATTTGTTAAAATAGTGCCTATCACAGTCCCCCCCCCCCCCCCCCCCCCCCCCCCCCCCCCCCCCCCCCCCCCCCCCCCCCCCCCCCCGGCTCACTTTTTCTTGGAACATGCTAACAGGCAAGGTTAGGATTCCATCATTCACTATGCTAAGCTAACTAGCGGCAGCGCTGCCGGTGGTGCACAGGATTAAAACAATGCATGCACTGTGAAAATAAAATGCGTAAGCCCACCTATCTACAGCTAGGGGGGGCTGTGATAAGCCCACAAACGGTGGCGGGTTTCTTTAAAACAAACAGTTGAGTACCTGTGATAATGTTTGGTCCTTCCACTCTTTTTTCTTAGGTCTGACTACTGGATGCTCCCAGTCTGATGTGTTCACCTGAAAGATGTTAGTTTCATGTTATTTTTCATAAATAGCCACTTTGAACTCGGAAGAATGTGTCCTATAATTAATATAGATGTTTACTCGTGGATGGGTGGAGGAATCCTGCATCCGATGGCCTGCCATTGAGTTTGTTGCTCTTTGGGAAGAGCGTGGTAGAGTTGCTGTAATTAATGAAGAATCAGTGTCTCAGCTGCTTTATTTTTCAGATTGTTATGGAAAATCTGGTTTTGATTCATTATAAGCATACGTACGTGGTTTGTGCTCCTGCTTAAATGCGGCTGCTGTTGCAGAGTCAGTATGGCTCCAATATCCTGTCGTTGCTCTACTATCTGCTCTCTAATAAAGGCAAAAAGTCAGTAACAAATACTAGTGTAGTATCAAAATACTATACAAATACTGTTCGTACTTTGACACTTCCCAGTCAGAGAATTTGAGCTGCTCATGAAGCTGTTTTACCTGTGGATGGGTGGAGGAATCCTGCAGCTGATGGCTTGCCTTTGGGTGCGTGGCTCTTTGGGATGAGCGTTGTGGAGTTGCAAAAGCTGTAGTGACAAAACCTAATCATTCTCTATCGCAACTGTTTAATTGTTCAGATCGTTATGCAAATTATTGCTGAACTATGCTCCTGTCCATACATGATTTGTTTTCCACCTTGATCGGGCCTGTTTTTTCCGCTGAAATGGTACGGCTCTTGGTGCTTGGCCGCAATGGCACATTCTGTCAGGTTAAGGTGGAAAGTTGCATGTCATTTGATATTGTTTGACACAATCATGATCTAGCACTATAGAGTTGTTCCAATAACTGCTATACTATTTTGAAACGTGCATGGAGGACTCTACTGGTTGGCTCATCAATCCAGATCAACGCATACGATCAGTATGGTTGTATTTTTTGTAACTTACCTTGCAGCTCTGAAGAGATGCATTAGTCTCATCCACCCATAATTTTCCCCTCACAATTATTTCCTGTAACTCGGCCTTTGAGTTTTCAACCTTTGCCTATATTAAACAAAAAAGCAAATCAAAACCAACTTCAACCCTCGTCATTTGCGTACCTCTTTTTGGTGAGTTTGCAACCCTGTTATTTTGTTCAACATATCACAATGGATTAAAGTAAATTTACACTACTGTCAAGACTGATACAAAAATGTATCAGGCCTTCCAGATGCTCATTCACCTTTGTTTTGGGGCGTTCATGCTTCAGACAGGCCCTCTCATCCAGTTTCTCCATAGGTTCCACCAACTTATGGCCCTTCAACCTTTTATTTGAAGAATGGTTCTCCAGGTGGGTCGAACAAAACGAGGCAAAACATTCAAGGCAGGACTTCTTAGCCTTCAGCTTCCGCTCTGTTCAAATGTCACAGGCCACTTCGCCGGGCGCCAAAGTCAACTTTTCGTTTACCTCCCGGGTCTTTTTCACCTGTTCGGTAATGTTTCTCAGAACAATGTTTACCTCTGGGCTTTTCTTCAGAAACTGCATGCATAGGGGGCACAACCTGTCATTGTGCTTGCAACAGCGGTCCAAACATTCCTTACAGAAGGAGTGGCCACAAGCTGTAGTGACAGGATCCACAAACTGACACATGCAGATGGAGCATTCCAGATGTGTCTCCATTGAGACAGTCTCACTGGGTGATGGTCTAGCGGACGCCATATCTGTATAAAAAGAAAATCTGTGAACAAATGTGATCAAAATCAGACTGAACTGAATTTGTGTGTACTGAATTAAGCAAGCTTGCAATTATTGATTAATTCAACTTATTTATAAGAAGAATAATGTCTTAGTTCTTTTAAAAGTTGCATAGTTTTGCTTCAAATTGTAATTTGTTAACTGAGCAACTTATGTTTAACATATGTGTGCTTTATGCTAAGTACATGCTAATTTGGAAAATATCTGCTTTTGTTATATAATAGGCTTTTATTGCCAGGACAGCTGAAAAAATGAAGGGGAGAGAGTGGGGGAATGACACACAGTAAAGGACCGCAGGTTGGAGTCGAATCTGGGCCCACTGTGTCGAGACGTAAATCTCTCTCTCTCTCTTTTAGATCACATCTATTATTGGAAAGTTTAAGGTGAAATAAATAAGACTAAATAATAATGTCAGTTTAGAGGGCACTGGAATCACACATGTACTCAGGAACCTCTGTGCAAAACTCACCAGCCTTGATAGAAGTGGGGGCATCCGGCCGGAAGTCTTTCTGACTGTCTGTGAGTCCCACATGTGCCCACATGTACTGCTGCTTACTCTCCTCCACCTTCACACCCCTGGATGTGCATCCCATCATCCCCTGGTGGGTTCTCAGGCCGTGGTAGGTCGTAACTTTGGACCAGCCACAGTGACAGACCTGGAGGCTCATGTCTGAATAGTGGTCTGTTAGG
>NC_048425.1:4588126-4620804 GCF_013103735.1 Etheostoma cragini
GGCCGTGGTAGGTCGTAACTTTGGACCAGCCACAGTGACAGACCTGGAGGCTCATGTCTGAATAGTGGTCTGTTAGGTCAGTTTGAAACATACCCATCTGGAGAGTTTGTTTTTAAGATCACATCTATTATTGGAACATTTAAGGTGAAATAAATAAGACTAAATAATAATGTCAGTTTAGAGGGCACTGGAATCACACATGTACTCAGGAACCTCTGTGCAAAACTCACCAGCCTTGATAGAAGTGTGGACATCTGGCCGGAAGTCTTTCTGACTGTCTGTGAGTCCCACATGTGCCCACATGTACTGCTGCTTACTCTCCTCCACCTTCACACCCCTGGATGTGCATCCCATCTTCCCCTGGTGGGTTCTTAGGCCGTGGTAGGTCGTAACTTTAGACCAGCCACAGTGACAGACCTGGAGGCTCATGTCTGGCTTGTTGAGTGATTTTTTTGTTTATGCATTCTACAGATTTAGAAGTAGAAGCGACAAAATTTTAGACACAATGGCTTCTAAATATTTTCATTCATTGTTTTTAAGTCTTTTGTGAACGTAAAATTTCTGTCTCAAGTTCCTCTAATGTGAGGACTTCTCTGTCATATATATATATATATATATATATATATATATATATATATATACACACACACATATATACACACACCTAAGAGTTTCGGAATGCAATGTCTATTTTCTGACTCATACACAGCGTTTCACCAAGTCCAATTGAACATAACAAATTTTATATTAAAAAATTCAGATGTCAGGGTCCACTGCTATTATAGGACTGGTGTCTAGATTGGCTGCAAAATAAGTTTCTCTCATTTGTAGCCGTAATACAGCAAATAGTATTTGGACTAGCGACAGAAAGAACTACAACCCCTTAGAATTAGAAGAAAAAAACAATCCAAAGTGATGCGGGAACATTTCAATGACCATTAGAGGTTACGGTACATGGCCGTAAGAAGATTAAGATCCAAGGAAAATTATTTAAGACCTAGAACACAATATTTAAGCAAATTTAAGACCTTGTAAGGCCTAACATTTTTATTTGGTAATTTTAGACCCCTTGGTAGGAAAATCTGATTAAAAAGGCATGTGCATGCATGGAGAATATAATCATAATTTTGCACCATCAAGAGGTTTAGGGTCATGTTGCAACAGCTGCAGACTCCTCTTCTCTACTGCTGTACTTTCCATACTTAAGGAATCACTTCCATCTATGCAGAGCAAATACTAGAAAGCTCTCCTCAGATGATTGGACATACATGCCATTACTTTCTTTTATGACTTACTGACGTTGGACGCGGAGCTACTTAAAGACTTAAAAAGTCAAATTTATAAGAGCTACTTTGCCATTAATTCTCTTGTAAGTTTAGCATAGAAGATATGATTGTCCAGCAATAACTGAGTCACCATGATTTGCTCAGATTTATTGTTAAAAGTCATAATGAATTTCTTTATACAGTTCTCAATTTTATTTCAAAGGGCCATAACGTTACCACTTGACTGCCACGATCTCTGCACCAGGAAACTGTTATTTCAAACAAACTATTTGTCCTTTCAATAAGAAACAGGAAGTTCTCTCCTCTGGACTAAAAACCTGAGTCATACAAAATAATAACCATATGCCACTCCTTTGTTTTTTAACTAAATTGTATCACATTATCTAATACACTGCATGGTAGATCAGTAAGCAGCTAATGGAAAGCTGTTATTACATGATGGGTAAGGCTACTTAACACACAAATAGAAACAATTAACATCTCCATTGGCTTCTTAATCTTGCCGTGGCACAGTTTAAAAATCCCCACAAACATCACAAAGACCAAATATTGACAACTTTTCCGTTATTTTGAACATGCTTACCTGTTAAAAAATAATCTTAAAATGCTTGTCCTCAGCTCATTAAATAGCATGGAAAAGAAAATGTATTGCATACCCTGTGGTCCTCTTCTGGAATCCCCTCTCCTCAACTGTGACAACTGCGCTCGTTCTTGCTTTAAGTTTCATTTCTGGGTAAGAAAGTGAAAAACCCGCCAACCGCGCTTTTTCACTCCGCGCCAAGAAGCCCTGCAGCCATGACTCATCCAAAATGTTGCACAATAAAAAACTATTGAAGTGGTTGATTAAAACCTTACTGAGAGGGAGAACAAAAACTTGATTACGTTTGAAAGTTTAGAAATTTTTATTTTTATTTAGAGGTTCAAAATATTGTGTAATGACAGCACATTTTGTAAATCAGGATACATTGAATGTAATGTGCAGCACCCCACCCCCAAAGAATAAGTAATTAAAGGCATGTGTAGACTACTAACATTCCTAAATTTCCCATAGAGGTACATTTGACACATTTGCTTTTACAAATTGTTTGCATCATCTATCATAAGTATTATAAGTATTGCATTTATCAAGTTATAGGAGGCACCATTTGGTCAAACATTACAGTATAACTGGAACAATGAATGAACTGACCGTTACGGGACTGCATGTCCTAATCACAATGTTTCACACCACAAATAATCAAAGGAACAGTGTTTTTGTCGTCTTGTTTTACATGTGGACTGAAATATGGGAAGACCTCAACATTGAAGGAACACTCAGTAAAGGAGTAGATGTGAGATTGAGCTGTCACATCATAGAAGGACACGAGTCCTTCCTCGTAGTCCACGAACACCCCAACTTTCTTAGGTTTGTCTTTCAGGGAAAGACAAACTGGTGGTGCTGTCAGTGCTGCGTACTTATCATCTTCATAATGTACGGTAACCCAGTAACCGTTATCTGGGTTTAGCGAGAGTTTCCCCTTGCGGTTTGCGTCGCCTCTTGCCACGCCCAGGTCCCAGCCCGTCTTGCTGCTGACCTCCACCTCCCAGTACGACTTCCCAGAGAACAACTTGTTGAGCCCCAGGATACTGGCAAACAGATCATACCTCTCCGGGGCATCATCTACTTCTTGGTCCTCCCCTTCATCTTTCACTTCTTTCCCATCATCAGAAAGAATGAGGCGTCGGTGCGCCGTGGTTGGATCCAGCTTTACGTCCACTGTTAATTACAAGTCGAAGATACAGTAATTATGTAATGTGAGGGTTTGATATGTGGTGGTTGTATCACTCTAAATTAGAAGAAACAGACAGATGGAGACAGATAACTTTGTTAAGCAACACTTTACTGTTCTTCCCACTGCACCAGATCCACAACAACACTTCCTTCCAATCAGACACTTGCAGAACTCAGAAATGTAGTAAAAGCAAGGAAATCCACAGAGGTGTTTTTGAAAGATATTCATAAGAAGAAACGGATTAAGTCACATACCTGTAAACTTTGGAACTCTCTGAAGCTCTGTGAAGCAAAATATATAAATAGTTTTAGATCAGTTAAGTCAAACATTTAGCTTTTGACATTTATAGCCGTGATTGAACTCTTACCAATGGAGGTCAGATTCTCCAGTTTCTGTTGAATTTGTTCCAACATGGTGGTTGTGGTTTTTCTCATGGTCCCGAAAGACAGCGATGTGTCAAGCTCGACCTCCATCGAGCCTTTGAGGTTGTTTGTGTCTTTAAGAGATGGGTAACTCTGAGACAGGGAGAAATAGAGAGGAAGAGGATATTAACCAACAGGATGCATAGAGAAAGATCTAACTATACAAGTCGCCATTGATTAAGAGGTAATTTGATCAAAATACATTGTG
This sequence comes from Etheostoma cragini, assembly GCF_013103735.1. Taxonomy (NCBI): domain Eukaryota; kingdom Metazoa; phylum Chordata; class Actinopteri; order Perciformes; family Percidae; genus Etheostoma; species Etheostoma cragini. The sequence goes on from NC_048425.1 coordinate 4,591,815, forward strand.
CAGCTCTTCAAAAGACACACTCTCTTTGTCTGTTTAACATACGAGTCAAAAATTGTTCTTTTTTTCTCACCTGAAGGAAAAGGATGTGATCGTCAAGCGCAGCTATACCGTCCAGGTCAGAGATGGTTTTCTCAAGCCTGTCAATCTCAGCTTCCAAATTCAGTTGGATGTCTTTTGCCTCTCTCTCCACCTTCTCCCTCCTGTCCTGTACTGGCTTAAGAGCTGCCGCATGGGCTTCCTCCACAATGGCGATCACAGCTGTGAACACATTCTCAATATCCCACCACTCATTCTCCAGCTGGTCCTTAAAAATGGAAGAAAAGCAAGAGTCGTCTATTTTTAAATTTGACAGTGTAATGTCAACCAATCTTGAAGTTGCATTAAGAATTTATGAGGGACACTGTGCAGTTGTTCCAATAACTGCCATACTGTTTTGAAACTTGCTTGGAGGACTCATCTGGTTGGCTCGCCAGGTCAACGTATACGATCAGTAGTGGTTGTATTTTTTGCAACTTACCTTGCAGCTCTGAAGAGATGCATTAGTCTCATTCACCCATGATTTCCTCTTCACAATTTTCTCCTGTAAGTCTGCCTTTGTGTTTTCAAGCTTTGCCTGTATTAAACAAAAAAGCAAGTTAATACCAACTTCAACCCTCATGTCATTGGCGTACCTCTTTTTGGTGAGTTTGCAACCCTATTATTTTACACATATCACAATGGATTAAAGTAAATTTACAATACTGACAAGACTAGAAACAAAAATTTATTAGGCCTTCCAAATGCTTCTTCACCTTCGTTTTGACCCATTCGTCTTCAATAGGAACAACCTCCTCCTGATCATCTTCCAGACAAAGTACACAAATGCATCTCTCTCTCTTCCTGCTGTACAGCTCTAAGGGGCGTCCATGCTTCAGACAGGCCCTCTCATCCAGGTTCTCCACAGGTTCCACTAACTTGTGGCCCTTCAACCTTGTAGTTGAAGAATGGTTCTCCAGGTGGGTCGAACAATACGAGGCAAGACACACAAGGCAGGACTTCTTAGCCTTCAGCTTCCGCTCTGTGCAAATGTCACAGGCCACTTCGCCGGGCGCCAAAGTCAACCATTCGTTTTCCTCCCGGGTCTTTTTCACCTGTTCGGCAATGTTTCTCAGAACAATGTTCACCTCTGGTCTTTTCTTCAGAAACTGCATGCATAGGGGGCACAACCTGTCATTGTGCTTGCAACAGCGGTCCAAACATTCCTTACAGAAGGAGTGGCCACAAGCTGTAGTGACAGGATCCACAAACTGACACATGCAGATGGAGCATGTTAGATGAGACTCCATTGAGACAGTCTTGCTCGGTGATGGTCTAGCGGACGCCATATCTGTATAAAAAGAAAATCAGTGAACAAATGTGATCAAAATCAGATTGAACTGAATTTGTGTGTACTGAATTAGGCAAGCTTGCAATTATTGCTTAATTCAATTTATTTGTAAGAGGAATAATGTCTTAGTTCTTTCAAAAGTTGAATAGTCTTGCTTTAAATTGTCATTCGTTAACTGAGCAAATTATGTTTAACCTGTGTGTGCGTTACGCTAAGTGCATGCTTTTTAATATGGAAAAATCAGCAAGATGTCAGCACATCTTATCAACCTACTCTTTTTTTTTAAGATTAATTTCTGGGCATTTTTTAGGCCTTTATTGACAGGACAGCTGAAGAAACGAAAGGAGAGAGAGTGGGGGAATGACACACAGCAAAGAGCCGCGGGTCGGAATCAAACCTGGGCCCACTGTGTCGAGGCGTGTATGTGTATGTGTATGTCTCTCTCTCTCTCTCTCTCTCTCTCTCTCTCTCTCTCTCTCTCTCTCTCTCTCTCTCTCTCTCTCTCTCTCTCTCTCTCTCTCTCTCTCTCTCTCTCTCTCTCTCTCTCTCCTAACTGAGCTATCCAGGTGCCAATTATGAACCTACTTTAATGGACAATATGTACACTGCTTATCTACATTGTGCATTGTTTATTCTGCTAGTATTGTTTGTTTTCTATTAACCCACTACCAAAATTAAATATTATAGATGCAGATGGTCATTGTATTTCACTCATTTTATGATTTCTTCACTAGTGGCTGACAAGTTTGGATTTCAGAACTTTTTTCACCCAAGAGGACTTTGTTATACTGTATGAGTGAGAAAAATGTTCCAGTACTATTTCCTGCAACAAGCCACTATTCTATAGCATTTTAGGTCAAATTAAGACTTACTACTTAAAAATGTATGTAAGATAGAGTGAACTGGAATCAACAACGTGTATGCAAGAATCTCTGAGCACAACTCACCAGTCTTGAAAGGGGTGCAGACATCCAGCTGTAGGTCCGGTTTACGCTCATCAACCTTCACACCCTTTGGCTTGCATCCCATCTCCGTCTGGTGTGTTTTCAGTTCATTATACGTTGTAACTTTGGACCAGCCACAGTCACAAATTTGGAGACTCATGTCTGAACAGTTCTTTGTGTCAGTTTGAGGCTTACTATAATGGAAGAGGCAATACTGTTGACACTACAAATAGCAAAAATTATGAAAGACATCAGGTACAAAGAAACTCCTCCTCAAGTCATAGAACTTTAAAGTAATATTGTTAAATATATTGTCAATACAACATATTTAAAAGTATGCAATAAGAGTGTAATATTACCTTTCAGCCATTGTAATGCTCCTTAGCTCCCTGTCTTCCCTCTCCACTACTGCCTAGTGTGTGTGTGTGTGTGTGTGCTTGTGCTTGTGTGTGTGTGTGTGTGTGTGTGTGTGTGTCCTTCCTCTGGTCTGTCCTCCCGGTTTAGGTTTCATTTCTGTTCAAAAGCTATGCCACTTCACTTCCTTCACTAAAAGAGGCATGCGGGCATGCAAATGACTAACCAAATTATGTTTGTCAGTTTCATGTTGAGCAAGTTTAAACAGATCAAACATTAGACTCGCCAAAATGTTTCGCAGGTTCGTGGTTACAACTTTGCTCTATGTTTGACTGGTAGATTAGAATTGATTACATTCAATAAGGTTCATTTTCAGTTTCTAAAGCAAAAGCATAACATAAAAAACAAGATGGTGGATACAGTGATTCGGGTTTTGCATTTTCTTCATTATTCCAAAGGGGACAAAACGTAAACATTGATTTTCCTGACTTCTATAACTAGGTTAGATATATCCATTATGGATGGATGTAGATTCTAATATTTAGTGGATGTGGTGGTGGCATCTTTATTTTTTTTCTCCAGAGAGTAAATAAGCTCCCCAAAGGTCGACCCATTTCTTTGAAGCAACCACCATCCCACGTATGCTGCTAAAAACATTCCAGTGTTCTAGAAGGTAAGTCATCACGTTTGTCCAAACGATAAGATGGATCGGTGTCAAGAAAGGTATGTAGATGAGAGAGAGAGAGAGAGTGCGTATTAAAGGAACAGTGGCTGTGTTTAATGTAAAAAAAATACTGCGTATAAAAAAAATGAAAAAATAAAATGATTTCATTGAGTGATATGTTGACTTTCGACCATGGCGCACACCTATAGGAAGTGGAGGTCGTCTTCAGTCTGAGAGAGCTGCTCCAGCTCAGTGTTTCTGCTCTGCAGCTCAAAGATTTCCTCCTCCAGTTGTCTGATGAGCTCTTTATTTTGTGCCCATGCCTCTACAGAGAGCTTCATTTCTTCAACTTCCCTCAGTCTCTCTTGAATGGCTTGCCGAAGTTTCACCCTTCTCCATTCTAACTTAACCTGTTGAAAAAAAAAAAAAACATTTTGTCATCAGAACTGCTGTGGCATGTGACAAGCTGCAGACAGTGTAACTTCATTACGTAAATAGAAACCAATGCTGTTGGAGTGATTTCAAGAGAGGCATAACTTTTGCTGAACAGCAGCCAATGTTGCGCAACTTAAAAGCTTGTTTTTTTACTTTTATAAAAATACTTACTTTTTACTTTTTTTACATATTTGCTGAAACTGTCACCATACACGAGACAGATAATCTGAGAAATCATCTTCATCTGCCTCCCCCTAGAAAGTTTGTTCAGCTGTGCTTGGTTTTGGTTATACAGTTTAACACCCTCGTAAACTCCTTTTACAGCTAAAGAGGACAACCAAACATACTAAACCAATACTTAATGTCACTGATGCATTCTTGTGTGCAGCGTTAAAACTCTGGAGCATGTTGCAATCCCGACCACACCTCCATTACTAATGTCAATTTAGTCGTATAATTATTTCTTTGACTGACGCAAATGAGACCTGCTTTTCCTGAACGTCTGATCTACTATTTCCTTTTCAAAAATGCTGTGGGTTCCGTTTGTAATTATCAAATGAACTATATGTAATGAAACAAGGACTTGTCTGAACACGGTTCACAACAGTGGTTTTCTCCCAATCAAAACCTCTGAAGGATGTGTCTTACAGTCATAGAATTTATGTTTATAGTTTTAACCTCTGTACTTTTCTTTTACTTTACTGAAGCGGTCAAACAATGTGCATTACGAGAAATCACGGGCATCTTTTGCTTAGCTGTGAGGTTATTGAGCCTCATAAAAACAGTGGAGAAATAAACATCAGTTTTGAGAAAGGCAGTGAAGCTGCTGTATTGTTTATTGTGTTTCCTGTTGGAGTGATGTTAAAAGAGACATACGTTTTCCTGAGCAGCAGTCTGTGTCTACAACTTGAGTCTCAGTGGGTAACTTTAATAAAATTGTGTTTGACATATTTGCTGAAGCTTATTAACATGAGACAGCTAATCTGAGAAATCATCTATTGCCTGCCCAGCCAAAAATGTGCTGGCCAGTGCTTAGTTCTTAGCCTTTTCCTAAACTCATTTTACAGCTAAACACTTACACCCACACAATATACTAACAAACAGTTTCTAAAAACATCTGAGACAAGAAATAGGCGCTGTAGTAACAGGATCTTGATTCATATTTGATAAGCGCTGCCTAGCATCGACACTGCATTAAAGACTCCTTGGCTCTGACTGGTGGTTTTCCTTTGGGCACGGTGGAAAGTTTCAATGCCATGCAGCAGAATATGATTTTTATTGTCTCATGTACTACTACTACCAGGACATAGTGACAGTTTCAGCAAAAATGCCTCCTGCAGCTCGAAATGAGCTGCAAAGTCCAATAGTTGGGCTGACAAATTCTCTGTCCGTTACGCAAATGTTGCTAGTGTTACAAAAACATGACTAAAGTCTTTAATGTTTGCCGGTGTGGTGCTTTTATTAGACCTCACCTTCTTCTTTGCAGCTTCCTTGCTGATAGAAATGATGTGATGGCCCCTGTGTTCTGTCTGGGTGCACACGGCACAGATGCACGTTCGGTCACTCCTACAGAACCTGTTCAATTGCTTTCCATGCAGTCTACACAGAGTCCTCCAGGTTCTTTACTACACTGATCAGAAGATGGCGCCCAAGATCTTCGCTCTGGTAATGTGGCTCCAGATGAGTGGGACAGTATGAGGCCAGGCATTCCAGACAGGACTTGACCGCTCTGTGCTTCACTGTGCAGAAATCACAGGGAACCTCTCCAGCTTTTAAAGACTCAGCTGCCTCCTCAGTCAGGGTACCAGCATAGAATGATTGGTCTGTTTTCAGCTGTGGCCTGGTGGGGAAAAAGACCTTGCAGAGGGGGCACTGACAGGCCCCGTTGATCCTCCAGTATTCGCCTATACAGCCCAGGCAGAAGCAGTGTCCGCAGGGGAGGGAAGCTGGGCTGGTAAACTCATCCAGACAGATGCGGCACTTTGGAGGCTCTGACATTAGGTCAAGGTCAGGTTGGGGGTGGGGCCACGACCAACTGCCACATTGTTCATTTGAAAGCCATGGTGTCTCTCTCTCATGGGTGGGCCAAAATCGCTGGACGGGCAGAGAAAGCGGAGGTTACCTGGCCCCTTATGATCTCATAAGAAGCAAGATTCCAGATCGGACCATTTGAGCTTTCATTTTCTCAAAGGCAGAGCAGGATACCCAGGGCTCGGTTTACAACTACCACCACTTCTAGCCACTGGGGGACCATAGTCAGGCTGGGGGACCTCAATGTAAAATAAAATCTCAAAGTGAACTTGTCATGTCATGAGACCTTTAAAAATATGCACCCTGCTTTAAAGACATTAGCCTACTATGTGGCCTAAATAAAGTGGAGCTGAGTCCAGCAGGGTCTGGTATGACGGTACAGCGTTCAGCGGGAACTTAACTGCCTTAACTGCTCACATTTTTAAGTGGAAAGGGGCGTGGGTTAAGGATGATGACTGTCCATGGTTAAACAGTAAATCATATTGAAATTTACAAGGGGATGAGTGTTTTGTCTAAATGTTCTCACGGCATTTACGTAACTGCTGGTGCTCTGGTTCCCACAGTCAGTTTGGAAATATGTGGAATCTTATTTAATGGAACATCTTAAATTACAGTTGTAAAACAATCTGGATAAGCGGACCTCAAAACTCACTCAATATGCGTCATAACCGTTACAGAAGTGACAATATTTATTATAAATTTATATTATGTGCTGTGTGACTGACTGATTTCGCTGCTGTAACACTGCTTGCCATTTTATTGGAGCAATACTTTATCAAGGTCCAAAAGTAACAAGGGAGGTAGGCTAGTAAAAATAGATTATACAGAATTATTACAAAGAAATCAAAATGTCTCTCTCCATATCATCCACGTTATCATGAAGATAAATCCAGCCGTGTTAATTGCGCTTGTACTGAGTCGAAACAAACCAAAAACTAACGTTTAGGGAACGTTCCCTCCGGGTTAAAACCTCCACTCAACGTTAAGAGAACCAACCAACCAACTGTAACGTTGTCCTGCGGCCACGCTGTACCTCCACACAATGTGTAGGCTAAACTAAATAGAGTCCATTAGAGAGCACAACGCGCCGGAACCGTGCCACCCCGGTCCAAGTCCTCGCAACTCTATGGGCTGTTTACAGCTAAGTGTTATATAGAAATATAATCTTCAACTTTGTCACTAAGACTTGTTTGGATATACTATAGTTCAGGTTAAATTATATACGGTCTGGTATATTAAAGCTGTGCGTGTGCCGTAATGTCTGTATAGTCACGTTTCATACACTGTGTGGAAACACTGAAAATTATAATTCGGTATTTTTGTTGTTGCTTTTTCTCCCCCAGTCGTCGTGACTGGACTCCACTACCAGGGTCATTAACATACCCATCAGCATTCACGAGGTGCTTTGCATTGACTGTTTATGGTTAAAATGGGCGTGGATTAGAGGCTGACGCACAGGATTATTTTTAAATTTATAAATACTGGAACATTAAAATAAAACAAAAGGACATACCTTTGTTGTGCAGCTACCAGCTTGCCATTCCTGAGGAGTCAACAGTGAGGTGTTATATTATCTGTTATCGGTTGGTTATTCCCCTGTAAAAGGTAGACACACCTATCCCTGGAGGGAAAGAGGACGGCTGACTGACGTTTCCTGAAGGCTCGTAAACTGATGTTCTGATAAAGCAGATTAAGTTCTTAGAATACAGTGGCAGCTCCAAAAAAAAGGCAAAACACGCTCTATACTGTAGGCTACATGTTTATTTTAGTAATAATTAAAACCACTTTTATTATTGTGAAAAAAAGTCAGTACATTTTCATCAAATTAATGTTTCCCAGCCAACTATATTACTGCCCACCAGTACAGTAACTGCCAAGGCTATGGAGAAAATTAACTAACTGCATTGGTTTGTGGTCCCAAAAAAAAAAAAAACACATAAAACTGGCTCACTCTGTAACATAAGAGGTGGAAATGATATCCCTTTGCTACTCTTAAAGATTTGAGTTTACAGATTTGTAGTCACAGACTACTTTTACATTCCTCCCGCTCCCCGTTTTTTTAACAGTCCTGTGCTGTTGTGACTGAAAAGGCAATCTGACTAAATGCACTATTCCGCAGAGAAACAACACAGTGTCCTCGGGCCGACCCTCGTGTTACTGTGTGGTGTTCCTGATGTGGAGGAGATGACAGACCATGGATGATTTTGCAGAACAGAGAGGTTTGAACACTTGATGACATTTTCCCAACTTAAAAGCTTTTGTAAAATGGCACAACGGTGATATAATTATCCGAATATGCATTACAAAAACTACACGTAGGCAGCTGTACAGACTGGAACTTTCATACACACTTGAATAAACTCACTCATTAACTTGTACTGTGAAGGAACTGATGCGGTTGAGCACACCAATGCTCTCAAAGCCACCAAACTATTGAGAGAGAGAAAAAAAAAATAATGTTACTATGCAAAACAGGGAGGTGCTAGTCTACTGCTGCCTTGATGAGCTAGTTGTTGTTATGGTCAGTTATTAGCTCGTCGGAAGGAGCGAGAAGGAATTAGCAAAAGACAAGTAATCTCATTGAGGAGATTGTGATAGATACTGAATACCGATCCCCGTGCCGATAGAAGGGGAACAGCTTCTCCGTGAAAGAATAAACGCCCTCCATATAGTCCACATACACGCCAGTTTTTGGCTCATGTCATGACTCTCCTGAGCGTCTGCACGTACAGGTCTGGGTAAACCCTGATCTTAGACCAGTGCTTGGTGTCGGATATGGTGCTCAGGGCCTGCAAAGTCTGAAATGATTAACAGACCCAAGATCATGAGTGTCACTGGGCTATATGCAACCTTTTAAAGCCAACCATTAAAGCACAGTACAATTACTCACTCTGATCAATTCAGAAGCGTCTGTGAATTCCTTTTTTTCCTGTCATCAATCTGATCTTTGCTTTCTTGGACTCAATGTTTTGCTAAAATTTGAAAACATAAAAAGGTGTGATCATTCCGTCCTGTATTCAAGATTCTGAGGCATTTAGAAATAGTTTATTGAGACCCTTCTTCGATAGACAGAGTCTCATGGTATTTGGGATCCGTCTCACTGCAGAAAAACTCCAGGATCTTTGTGATTTTGTCTCATCAGGGAGGAACTTTCACATGAGGCGCCAAGTGAGCTTCACAACACAACATCAGCCACACCAGGCAGAACTCCAGGGCCTTGTACTTCATGTCTGTGCATTAATCACACGTCACCTGCCCCCGTGTCTTAACTTTCCTTTTCTTTATTTGGACTGAAATATTCTCAATAACCACGTTTGTGGAGCTCTCAGGCCTCATGTGGAATCTTATAACATATCTGGCAGCTGCATAAATCACTCTTGTCCCCTTGATAACATTGAATATTACGATCACAATATTACTTCTGATACATAAACTGTTCTTACAGTGTGCTTAGTTCTACTGCTTTCATTCTGCTGAAATACAAATTGCTTGTTGAAGCTGCAAATCCTTGCTAACATTCCTTTATTGAAAACAAATTAAACACTGAATTGGTTTAAAAGGCATCACTAAAACAAATGACAGTTACATTATGAAAGCAGTTTGATATTTTCTTTACACTAAGACAAAAGAATGAGTGTCTTTCAAAATATGTCGCAGTCTTACGTGATACGGTTATTGCGAGGCCAGTTAAAGAAACATTGTGCATACCTAATGCCACCTTATCTCTGTAAAAGAAAAGAAAGCCAAAAGGTCTTTGAAATAGTCTATTTTAAGCTTGTTTACAATCCTGGCCCACCCAATGAGTCATATTCCTGTGAATCATCTTGCGCATCTTAGTCCTGCATCCCATGCTTACAGCTCTGTATATTCAAAAAGCACAAAACAGCAGAAATCTGTTGTAAAAATGACTCATGCTACTGTGGTAGCCACAGCCACACAATTCATTGATTAAGGTTGTACACACTCATCCACATCATAACCAGATAGTAAGGGTGCGCTGACACATGCATTTCATTACTTTGTGGAAGTGTCTGAAGTTCTACCATGGACTTTGAAACATTTTGTGGAGATAAAAAAAGAAAAAAAAATGCCTTTGGTTACCTTGTTTCAAGACATTCTAGGGTGGTATAGAAAGCCTGCAGCTACACTCAGCTCCATTTGTACTAGTTCTCGTTAATTGTCAAAGAGCTAAGCTACTTGACTAGGATTGGCTAATAGCTAGCCAATGAGAGCCTGGCAATCAGCATTTTTTTTTACCCAGGGCAACTGGGCAAGCTAAGGCAACATGACATCAGACCAACCAGCTTTTGTAATTGGCCTGATTTCTCCACCCATTTCTTTTCAGTGGCTAGAGCTGACAGGAGGTAGCAGTTCATTTTCAAATTCACAAAATAACAAAACGCATATGGACCTAACATTCAAAACATGCCAGTAAAAACGGCTGTGTTAGGGCACCTTTAAGTTCCAGTTGTGTGAATACAATTTGTTTAATTTAAACTGTTTCAGTTTACATCATTCATCATTTTTGCCATTTAGTTCAATTAATGTAGACTACAATTTGCAGCCCATTTAATGACACATAGGGAAGCGATTTTTTAGAAGCTCTGATGAACGGTGTTTCCAGTTAGTCTGACTGATTAGACTTCCCAGGTCTGTGTGGGTGTACAGACTGATTGACATCTTCCTCAGTCTCTGGTTAGCTTTGTTGCAGTTGTTAGGGCAGGACAAATGCCGTCTTTATTATGTTCTTATTGGTAGATGAAGACAAGGGCACGTTCAGCCCCGACAAAACCTGGCAACAAGTTTATTTGAACTTAAACGGGGGGTGCATGGAACACACTGTTGAATGCGCAAGCGCTCTGAGTCTAAACTAATTGGGTATCTGTGACGCAGCAGACAGCTGGACATAGCAACCCAACGAGAGACAGAAAACATACCTGACAGCCCACTGCACACCGTTAGCCGTGGTTTTCCACCGTTCCCAGGAAGTAGGTCTTTCAACCCGGAAACCGCAGCAACACCCCGTTTCAAAATTCAAACGTGCCCCTTGTTAATTTCCGTCAAAGCTCTGACCCACCTTCCACCTGAGCAGAAGTCTAATCAACAAGAATAAATGAAAACACCTGTTAAACCCATAGACCCCCCAGCATTGGACCATACCAAAAGATCAGACAGCAGGGGTGGGGATCAGGGCTTTCCTCTAATGTGTGTATTTATTGGTTTGGAAAGCTTCTACAGTATATAAGTGTCATTCATTTGTCATTTCGGGGGTCTGTTATTTATTTCATTCATATTTAGCTTTTTTTTAAGTAGTTATGTGTAACCTATTGTAAAGGCCCTAGGTTTATATGATTGATTGATTTATTGATATTTGTATTTTTGTGTCACGTCACTGAAAATCCAGAGTTCTCACGAGAGCACAATTTGATTTTGCTAATCAAGTTACTCTGGCATTGAGTATTGCTGCTCATTAACTATACCCTTGAATCAGATCTGCACCAATCACATCAGTGTATCTGATATAGGCGGGCAAGAGGGGAGCTAAACAGATGACGACAGTTTAATCTACCAGTTAGTTCCCCTGGTAGCTAAGCATTTGGGGCTCTGGATACGTCACACCGTGTGTTGTTGTGATTGGTTGTAGTGTTATCCAATTGCGTGCAGTGAGATGAGCGGCTTTCATTACTCGATGCCAGACCCTTAATCCTTTCAGATTTGGGTCTGGATTTCCAGGTTTACTATGTGGCCAATCCCACACAGAGTTATGAGTTATGACACCAATACAACAGTAATCAATTCATCAGCCATATCTCTTTCTGTACTTTAAACCTGTGTTCCTTTACTGTTTGGTCCACAACACTGACTTTCTGTTATTTCCCGAGTCTCTCACAAGCAAGGCCATGTAGCAATGATGGCACTTCAACAACCTCAACAATTCAATACTCATCTCGAGACGAGCCCTGAGAAGCTGAGGTCGAGGCGGCTCCAGTTAATGTAGCCTAGTTGATGTGATCAAGTGACATCATTTGACTGAGACAATTGAGAATATTTTTTTAAATTTTTTTTTAATTAATGAACACACTTCTCTTAAGTACACAACCCGTACAGCATCAATTACACTTAAACAATTAAACATGCATATCAAACAATGAGATATAAAGTGTTAATTAGTGAGCTTCAAGGGTGCCTTTAGGTGAATGTTTTTGGACAGGAGGTAGGCAAGAGGTTTCACTCTGCTTCCAGTTCTTATGCTAAGCTAAGCTAACTGTCTGTTTGCTCTAGCTGATACTATATTTACCATACGGATATAACCGAGATATAAATCGTATGTACTGTAACCCTTGGCAAGAAATTGAATAAGCGTGACAAAGCGAAAAGCTTATTTGCAAAAATATCAAACTTTTCCTATAATTAGTGGGTTAAGTGGTGCTGGTAGGTAGATGTTTTTGTACACATTAATGCTAAGCTAAGCACTGGCTAGATCTAGCTTTATAGCGGAATCTAACTTATCTAACCCTTTCAGAGAAAGTAAATATTCATATTTCCCAATCTATCCTTTTAAGGCTTTGTGGAACTTCCATCAGCTGATATCAATACGTAAGGTGTAATATATGTGTTGAGCTACGCTATACATGTCCTACAAAAAACAATATCTTATCAATGAAGTTTGGTCACTAAAAAATACAGTTTAAACTTACATAAGGGTTTTTCCGTGTGGTTTTTTACCGTCAAACGTGTCCTTCTCTTTGCATGAGGCTCTGCTTCAGCAGTAGCCAACAGGTATAACAACTTCTTGTTCAATGTTGAGGAGTGTTATGGACGGGGATGTTGTTGACATAAAGATTAACTGCTCACCCAATTTTAGAACCTATGCAGCCTGTTCATGAAGTTGTAGGTTTTTTAACATTATTTTAGCCTTTCAAACATTTCAAATTATGATCTCGGCCTTTTTGGGATGTTCAATCAGATTACTCTACAATTAATCTTTCAGGATAAGTGGTGGATTTTGAAGAATGTGAAACAATAGTTTAAATCTTTGGAAGTGTGAGGTACTTCATAGTCAGTGTATTAGTTACAGTAGATGGTGGTCGGTACTCCCCCAGTGGAGAAGCAGGCAAGGGTACTGACGAAGAAGCTAAGCTATGTACGGCTGTGGACGACGGGGGCAGTTGCTAAACATATTTTAGCCACAAATGAGTCAGTATTTGTTTAAGTGTACACTATAGTTAGAATAATTAACCACTTTACCTTAATGTCAGACAGCCCTATTTAAGTTTACAGGGGGGGATTGAAGTCGTTGTATACATCTATGCCCTCGCCAAAAGCCACCAGACTCAAAAAATCCAAAATTTGACCTTGCAGAACTAAGGAATTGCTAGTCTACTGCTCCCTCTGTTGGAGGGAGCAAATGAGAGAAAGAGCAAATGCTTCGTCTCACAATAAGGTTATAACCAAAGGCTTACTTTTCTTAGCCCAGCTGTACAGATAGAAGTACGGGAACAGCTTCTCTGTGAAAGACTCTCCTGTGAAAGAATGTACGTGCAACTTCCTTTCGACATCATAGAAAGAGACTCTGCCTTCCATATAGTCCACATACACACCTACACTTGTGGGCCTGGGACACAGGTGGAGGACTGTGTTGGGTGTACAGTGAACTCGATATTCAGAACACCTCTTTCCTATGGCAAAGAAGCCATTTTCTTTTTTCAGCGTGACCCTTGTTCTGTTTACCGTCTCCTTTGCAACACCAACGTCCCAGTCCGTTCTCAGGCCCACTTGGACTTCCCAGTAGTGCCGCCCAGAGGTGAAGCCCTTCGTCCCTAAAACCATGGGACAGTCGAACCTCTCCATGTCATCAGACGATGAGGGGCTTGACATTTTGTTGTACTTTAATACTTTCCCAGATTCAGACACCAAAAGGCGGCAGCCCGCTGTGAATGGGTCAAAGGTCACCCCCTCTGGGAAAATAAAGTTTCTCAACTTTAGTCATACTTGAATTTAATCAGCAAGAAAGTTAAGTTAATTGAATGTATGACCCCACCTTTGTACTGTCTCATCCTGGTCAGTTCTGTCAGAAGTGAAAACACACAACAGTTACTCGATAGTAATACAAATAGAGACATTCTTACTGGAGAAGCAAGTGCAGCAGATCTTTACCCATGTCTGTCAGGGTTTTCAGTTGTGATAGGAAAGTGTGCACAAGATGAGTCATGGCTCTCCTGAGCGTCTGCATGTACAGGTCTGGGTAAACCTTGATCTTAGACCAGTCCTTGGTGTCGGATATGGTGCTCAGGGCCTGCAAAGTCTGAAATGATTCACAGACACATGATCATAAGTGTCACTGGGCTACATACAACCTTTTAAAGCCAACCACTAAAGCCAAACATGTTCATCTAGTCATGCTTCTTGACACACTGTCTTGCTGTCTCCTTAAATTAATAATTATACTGTTTCCTAAACAATAAAACTACTCCTTTAATATATTTCATGTCTGGCTTTTTGGTCAACTTACAAAGTGTTCACAGCCAACTGTTTTTAAGCATATAAAAAAACATCGGATTTAAATATGAAGAATCCAAATATTGTGAAAAAGTTTTTGCAATCCCCTAAGATGGAGGAAAAAAAGAAACAGATTTTCTGGAAATTCAATTAAAATCCTTTCATCTTCTGACCCTCAATTGATTGGGTCGCCCATTTCATACATCAAATGACAAAAATATTGTCTGTCCTGGTCTCTCCCTTACATCTCAGCTTGTTGTGGGAGAAGAGGAGCAAGGAAAAGATAAAAAAGAAGGGGAAACAATGATGTAGGTATTGACTAACCTGCAGAAGGTGAAGGTGGTCGTCACTTTGGGAAAGCTCCTCCAGCTCACAGTTCTTCCTCTTCAGTTGGGCGATCTCCTCCTGCAGCTCCTCAATCATGACTTTGTCTCTCACTTGGGATTTTTTGAACTTCGTTTCGATATTTGATTTTAGGTTAGTATGGGCCACTTGTACATGATTCACCAGAGTATTGAAGAGCTCATCACTGTCATCCACCTCTTTATTTGCTTTTTCCTTAACAGAAAAATAAGGTCACGTCAGTGGCATAGATTTACATGCAAGTGTAAAAAATAGTACATGTACAATTACTCACTCTGATTATTTCAGAAGCGTCTGTAAATTCCTTTATCTTTTCCATTCTGTCATCAATCATCAATTTGATCTTTGCTTTCTTGGACTCAATGTTTTGCTAAAATTTGAAGACATAAAAAGGTGTGATCATTACGTCTCTTATTCAAGATACTGAGGCATTTTAAAATAAATACTTACTTTTTGTTGAGCCCCTTCTTCTTCAACAGACACAGTCTCATGGTCTTTGTGGTTTGTCTCACAGCACAGCAGACAGATGCACACCTGCTCAACCCTGCAGAAAAACTCCAGGATCTTCTCGTGCTTCTCACAAATCCTCTCCTGCAGCTTCTCCAGCGGGTCGATCAGCTTGTGTCTCATCAGGGAAGGAACTCGCCCATGAGGCTCCAGGTGGCCCTCACAATACGACGTCAGACACACCAGGCAGGACTTGACGGCCTTGTACTTTATGTCTGCGCACACATCACACTTCACTTGCCCCGGTGTTACAGCGCTTTCAGATGTCTCAACTTTCCTCTTCTTTATTTGGACTGAAATATTCTCGATAACCACATTTGTGGAGATCTCAGGCCTCATGTGGAATCTTTTATGACACATCGGGCAGCAGCATAAATCACTCTTGTCCCAGTGCTGGCTGAGGCAGGTCTTGCAGAAGTTATGACCACAAGGTGTGGTGACCGGGTCACTGAAGACATTTAGACAGATGGGACACTGGAGATTATCCTCCGGAAATGAAGCAAGGACACTGAAAGATGTCATGATGAAATCTGTGGGAGAAAATTGTGTTTGAAATGTATTCTTCCGTTTTTTTGCTGTTACAGTTACAAAAAAAGGTAAAAAGTCAATAAGTCTTCAAAATCAAGTCTATTTTAAGGCTGTGTACAATGTGTGATGGCCACAGCCATCCCAAAAAGTGGTAACCTCTTTCATTTTACTTGGTTTGGACATTTCTTTTTGGTTGAAGATTGGCTCATGTAACTTCTCAGACACATAACAGAGATGGGGACTCAAGTTTGAGACTCGGACTGTGCACAATCATGGAAGACTTGTATCATGTGGACGTGCCAACAGTGTTTTCATTACTTAGAATTGCTCAAGGTGGAAGACAGAAACTATGCATTATAACTTTAATTTTAGCAATATTGTCACAGTTCTAGGAATTGAGGACCCAATCACAGAGATAAGGCAGGCAGGCGGGCGAGAGTTTATGTTGTTTTATTAACAAAAACAGAATTCAAACAAACAAGGGATCCAAAAAGCAGTCTGCAAAAATAACACAAGGAGTCCCAAGGATGCAGGCAAAAACTAATATTCAAAAACATAACAAAAATGAACGGCGAACTCGACGAGGGATAGCAGATCTCTACAAACCAACGGGTGACGTCACACATGCACTGTCCATTAATTTCACAGTCAATGGTTGACACCTGCTGCAAGAACTGCTTCATAGAGGAGGTAGCCAAATTGGAGCCTACCACTACATGTCATCTCATGTGGCAGCATTCTTTAGATATTTTGTCAAATGATATTATTTGCATGAAGCTTTTTTGTTTTGTTTAATGTTACATTTTGTTTTGATTATTTGTAGTTTAATTAGTTAGTGTCATTGTTCATTTCATTGCTAGTTTCTCCTGTGTGTCAAAACCTGGTCTGATTTAGGTCATTTGTATTTTGAGTTTGTTGCATTAAGAGCTTTATTTACATTCTATAAAGTTGACCTCTTTTATAAATAAAGCCATTCCTTGGCTTGCTGCTTGTTCTCTCAGACAATATGAATCCTGACCTCGCCCAATGAGTCATAGTCTCATGAATCAGCTTGCACATCTGTATTTTAAAAGCAAAAACAACAGCAAAAACTTCAAAATTTGTTGTAAAAATGACTCACTTGATATCTGCAGATATTCTGTAACTTCCAGACTCTTTCCTAAGCAAGACCATGAAGTAGTTATGGCAGCACTAACAATTCAATACTCATCCTCTCGAGACGAGCCCTGAGAAGTTGAGCTAGCTCCAGTTACTAGAGGGTGTGGTCATGTGACATCATTTGACAGAAATGAAACTTGAAGCATTTCCAAAAGTTCATGAAGCCAAAAAGGGTGAGAATTAAGAATGTTTATTGTTGTAAATCATGATCACTCTTCAGCACACAATCTTCACAATATCAATCACACTTACATAAAACTTAAACATGCAATCATGAAATCAACCTCAACCCATTAAATCAATGGGATATGAAGTGTTAATTAGTGAGCTTTAATGGTGCGGTTATGTGAATGTTGTTGTTTTTGGACAGAGGAAAGAGGTTACTCTCGGTTTCCAGTCAAAATGCTAAGTTAATTGGCGGTTGGCTTTAGCTGTAGGCTATATTTACCATACAGACATAACAGAGGATCAAATCTTCTTACTGAACCCTTGGCAAGAAATTAAATAAGCATAATGTCTTTGTAAAAAAGCTTAAAAGCGTATTTTCCCAAAACGTCAAACTTTTATTTGTTAGTTTAGAGGTGCAATGCTAAGCTAGGCTAAGCGCTTTCTAGATCTAGCTTTATATTTATCACAGACATAAGAGCGAAATAAAACTTATCTAACACTCTGCGAGAAAGCAAATATGCTTATTTGCCAAACTATCCCTTTAAGGCTTTGTGGATCTTTCATCAGCTGATATGAATATGTAAGGTGTACACTATTATATTTGTTGAGCGCCACTATACGTGTAATAAATATACAAAAAATAAATAAATAAGGAAAGTTTAGCTACCATAAAATGCAGTTTTCAGTTTAATAAGGATTGTTTTTATTGTCATACTTGTCCTTAGTTTTGCTTGATCAGACTTTTCTCATCTACAGCACAAATCGAGATGGTATCAGAGGCTTTGTCGCAGCAGTACAGGTAGAAAAAGGGCAAGATCTTCTCCATGAACGTATCTTTGAATGTGTAAATATGGGTCCGAGCCTTTACATCATAAAAGGACACTTGCCCCTCTTCGTAGTCCACGTACACACCCACTTGCTTGGGCTTGGGGTCCAGAGGGAGCGCTATAGGCGGGGATGTTGACACCCGGTACCCCTGGCCTTTCTTCATGGCCAGAGCCCAGTAGCCCTGGGTTGTGCTTATAGAGATCCTGCCCTTTCTGTTGACAGAAGACCTGGCCACACCCATGTACCAGTCATCCTTGTCCCCAACCTGGACCTCCCAGTAGTGTCTCCCCGAGGTGAAGCCATTGCGACCCAGGACGATGACCACTGTGTCGAAGCGATCGGGGTTGTCTGGAAGGTCCTGCCATGCACCCAGGTGTCTCACCTGATGTCGGTCCTGGGAAAGCTGCAACCACGGGTTGGCTGAGTCAGGGTCCAGAGTGACGTCCACTATAGAACATGAGACATAAAGAAGGATTTATTTCGTTGGAGAATTTTGATGTACCGCATGAATGTAATGCAACAAAAAAATAATTACCTGTGTATTTAATAATCTTGTTGATCTCTGTAAACAAAAAATGACAAAATAATTTTTAAACAAACTGTGTCCAGCTTATTGTGGCGATGGCCTGAAAATATGTTGAAAACATATGTTGAAATGTTAAAGGAAAGCCCACCACTTTCAGCCAGTCTGCCGATAATTTCATTCAACGTTGCCTTCAGTTTGGAAACAGATCTCCTGATCATGCCTACACACATGTCAGTGGGAACACTGGTCTCGGACCAGTCTTTGACACAGGGAGGAGTACTAAGGGCTGGGAAGCTCTACAGGGAGATGAAGCACAAGACATAGCTCAATTAACACAACAGCATATCCACAATTTAAATGAAAAATAGCAAAAAAAAATTAAAACTCAGTTAGCATTTTTTTTTTAGAGCGAGTCCTTTTTCAACCATATTTATCTACTTTTTCAACAAATATTGTGAGATTGTTTTTCTAAAATGATTGGCAGCCTACAGTCTATTTTCATTAATATTGGATTGCATTACAGTTCAGAAGAGGATACTGTTGTTAGAGCACAAAGGAGATGATGGAAGAAAAGCCGAGGAAAAACTTATTTGACCATGGTTAAATCCATCAGTAACACATCGGAGATGGAGCTACTCTCCTCTCTGCAATGGAAAGCTACAATGGAACCTGGACATTTTAAAAGTGGTACCCTGGAATTAGTCTTGCATAGCCAGACCCTCTTTGTCCACACAGCATTTTAAATGGGAGAAATATGTGCTCTGGTTTATTGGCATTCTTTAAATCTTTAAACCATTTACAATCGTACTGGGCGGTGCTAAGCGCCGGACAAAGCAACGGTGCCGCTGCAAAATAGCCTCCAGAAAGAACTTGTCCGGGTGGAACATGTGTACTTTCAACAAGTTGTTTTAGTCGTGCAACAGAAAACTCAGATTGGACAAATAGTCTAGCTAGCTGTCTGAATTTACCCTGAAGAGATCTAAGGAGCAGTTAACCACAGTCCTCATAAAACCACCAGAGTTTAAAATTCCAACACAAAAAAAAACGGAAGGTAATGAATATCCCGCCAAAAAGAGGGACATCCGGTGGACTTTCCTGAAGCAAGAGAGCAATCCCCGAAGTGGAACGTTTTGGATGTAGACTACCCTGAGATAGAGATGCCAAACATCTCAGTCATGAATGGATTGGAATCTGATATTGAGATCTACACCTTTTTCTTTTTTATTTAACTTGACAGTTATCCCCAACTTCGCTCTTGTAAGCAAAATGCTCTCTCGCCTTTAAGAAGTGAATGTGGTCAGTCCGAGCCACGTTCTCCAAGTCTGTATTCCTCCTCTTCAGCTCAGCGATTTCCTGCTCTAGTGCAGTGATGAGGCCTTGGGCCCAGCTCTCCGTCTGCCTCTGCTTCTCCTCTATGACCGAAACCAGCTCTGCCTGACTCTCCTGGATGGAGCGCATCAGCTCCGAGACGACCTGCATGCTCTTCTCCACCTCCCTCTGAGCACTGGCCTGAATCCAAACAAAACATACGTTGATTAATTCTCTCTGTGTCAATGCATTTACTGTTGGTATTAGAATTAGAATGCGTCAGGAACACTCACTTTGTTTTGTTCCACAGAGTGTTTGATCTCCTCCACCTTCGTCACTCTGTCCTGGATCATCTGCTGGACGTCTATTTCTGTCTTCTTCAGCTGTGCCTGCACAACAGGATTTGACACAAACAAGGCTGCTGACAGGCACAATAAAACCATATCTGTCATGGTTTTAGATGCAAAAACACATGGCATGGTCCATCGAGCTTGGATTAAAACCAAGAATGTGTTGAAGGAAGCAGAGTTACACTACAGGAAATTTCCAGGTTTGGGGCTATTTTGCTTCCATAACATGTCTTCCTTTTGACTAGTGGGAAAAAAACACCTTAAATACACATTTATGTTGAGTTTATTTTATTACACTTTGTCTCTTTGCACCTATAGATTTCTCCAAAGTTCAGCAAAAGTTGCCATTTTTTATGCCTTATTTGAATGGTTAAACAATGCAATTTCAAAAAACTTTGAATACAATCTTACAGCGCTTTTCATAAAAGAGCAGGTCTAGACCGTACTTTGTGATGTTATGGACAGAAACCCAACAGTCTCAATGTCTAAATTGGGGACATTTCATGTCTACAGTATTAATTAAACTATTTCCCTGTTATGTCTCCCCCTAAGATCTATCATTGACAACACTGATGGCACAATTATCACATGACTGGAACATTGTGGTTTCTTAAAATGTCTACCACACAGCACCGTTCAGCATTTTTTCTTCCCAAATTGCAATGCATAACTGCAGCATGTGTTCAAAAAGCTTCACTTTGGGTGGAAAAAACACCAGTTACGTGTGGCTAGAAGGCCAAACAATGAAGACAAGAAGCATGACAACCATAAAAAATAGTGTCAGTAAGAAGACAATTGTCATGCATTTCAGTTTGTTTTGAGTTTTATTTAAACTTAAAACCTGTGTAATAAAAAGCACTTTGAGTGCATCATCGATACCTGTTAAGAGACTGTGAGGAACCTTCATTGGGATTGAAATGTCTGCATACATTTCCCTAACTAAAAAACGTTTTAATTTTTTGTTGTTGGTCCGTCTCACCTTTTTTTCCGTCCATTCTCTCTCCACAGGGACGGTGTAGTGCGCCCTGTGGTCCGTCTCCGTGCAGAGCACACACACACAGGTCTGATCCCTCTTGCAGAACAGCTCCAGGAGCCTCTCGTGCTTGGGACACATCCGGTCCTCCATGTTGGCAACGGGTTCTATCAGCTTGTGCTTGGTGAACCTGGCGGAATGAGACGTCAGGTGCTCCTCGCAATAGGAAGTGAGGCACACGAGGCAGGATTTAATCGCTTTTGGCCTGCCGTCCCCCAGGCAGACATCACAGAGGACTTCCTGCCAAGTAGGGAAGGAAGAGGAGGGCGTCGCAAGGGAAGAGGAAGGAGGCAGAGCGGAGGTCTGAGGAGATGGAGAAGCAGGGATTGGAGGGGAAGGTGGGGGTGATGTTTGGGGCAGAGGAGGTGGTGGTGGCCCCTGAGCTGTGGCCTGGGGTGATGATGGAGGAGAGGTTCTGGGTGCCGATACATGGGGGATCAGCGGCGGTAGCTCCTCTAGTAGAGACTTTTTCTCTCCTGGCTTCTCTTTCTTTCTCCTCTCCTCCTCTTGCTTCTGCTTCAGCTCCTCCAGAAGCTGCTGCTTCTGACCTTTCTCCAGAAGTCTCTCCTCATCCTCCCTTTTCCCTCTTTCCATCATCCACTTCTTTTCTCTCTCGTCTTCTTTGCTCGCGTTTTCCTCCACACTTCTTACTCTGATCTCCTTGAACTGCTCGGCAATTTCCCTCAGGACGGTGTTGATGCTAATATCGGGCCTTTTGGTGAAGGACTTCTTACACATCGGACACTGGTACAAAGGGCTGGTTTTCCAGTATCCCAGGATGCAGCCCTGGCAGAAGTTGTGTCCGCAGGGGATGGACACAGGGTTAGTGAAGACGTCCAGACAGATGGAGCAGTGCACCTGCTCTTCAGAAAGGTTCCCAGCAGAGGCCATTCCTGCACGGCGGAGAGGCAGGGTCATTTTCAGAGCACGAAACCAGGCTCTGAACGGGGAATAGAACCTGCTGTGATATTCAGGGCGCTAGTGTTAGATGGCGCAACTTTATTTTCGGGTCATTTTCATGCAAATGTACTAAGCAAAGCATGACAGGACTCATTCAGCATTACAGGTTTATGACAAATATTTGAAAAGTTCAGTCAATTTCAGGCTGTATACCCAAGGATTAAGTCACTTGTTCTTTACATTGTGAGTCTTTGAGGGAGTATTGCTTATTGTTCACGTTTTATTCTTGTTTATGGGTCTTGAGCCTGACTGACAAAAAGATTTTTGAGATTGATCTGTATCGATGTTTTAGAATTTAAAAAAACTGATTTACACAGTTTAAATTTCTTTACAGTTCAGTGCTCTCTGGTGGACAAACTTTGGAATGGCAACACTGTTTTAAAGTGACAGCCAAACATATTTATGGCATTTACTGCAAATATTTGTACTCCATCAGCCAACAGCCACGCCTCAGCCAATGTATTTGTGATTAAGCTAATGTCTGCTGACAGTACTGGCTGCTACAACGTACAATGAACCTTTCTAGATTGACATTTGCATCTTGACCTGAACTGCAGGCTAAATATACCATGCTTGTTTAATCAGTTCTAAAGCAGCGTGTCTGTGAGGCTGAAGTGAAAGTGAGTTTGACTTTTAGCACAAGCAGCTCTCTGCTTCAGCCCGAGCCATTCACAGCAGGCAGGATTAACATATCTCCAAAAATATTGCTAGAGCCAGTACCCAGTGGCCTATCTTGCAGTGCTTCCCTGCTCAGAACAATAATCTGGATTATTGTGAAGTGGAAAAAAATGTTTGAAAAAAAAAACAATTGTAGCTAGAATGTTGAATTTGTACTAAACTGACTGCAACAGAAATAGTACTTAACTGCGGGCCACAGCTCTTAAGCCACAAATATGACTCAAACAAAGCAAACAACACTCCCCTGAGACACCTACTGTGTACAGAGCAGCCAATGTCACGGTGTAGAAATGGAAAGGCAGGAGAGGAGAGACAAAAAAGCAGAGATATGGGGACACTCACCAGAGAGCAGCTGCCTCGGGGCTCCGCTGTACACTGATACATGAGACAGTCTGTAACCACTGCAACCTCCAACACACACACACACACACACACACACACACACACACACACACACACACACCTATGACCCAAAATATACCCCCCTCCCGCCCTCTCGTTTTACCCAGGATAAAAATGAATACCCCCTGGCCATGGCCCAGAGCTCCAGGAGGAATAGTTTTAACTGTCTGGAGAGTACGAGCTGTTTAGGCAACAACACAACAAAAAGTTGCAGTTTCAAAAAGCTCATTTTAAGAGTTTTTTTCCCGTAGAATAGCTGGAAACAACGCTGATGAAAGCAACAACAGTCAATTAAAACAGATAAAGTTGCAGATTAAAAAGCCAAAACAGTAAGGGGGAACTGCAGAGTTGATTGATACTTCTCTTCTGAGCTTATCACTTTCACATTGTATACAGTTATTTGATCCATTGTTAATAGTTGACAAGTGCAGCTTTGAGGAGGACAATCAAATCTTTTTAAGCTCCAGCGGCCTGTCCAGAACTTGTTCGGGAGCTAAACCCTTTTGACGCTAACAACAAGCTAGAAGACAAATCTTTCACACGTACATCGAAAACATTCTGGATTTGTTCGTGACTGATCATCTTTATTTAAAGTTTTAAGATAGAAGGTACAAATGCATACATTTGCTATGAAAATACAGAACATAGTTTCATGGTCTTGGATTAATAGAGTTTTAAAATATACCCTTGGCAAACAATGTTATATTTCTATAGTATTCACAAAAAACTAATTTGGTCTCCCAAGCAAGCCTCTAGACAGTACATTTACATCCATCTACTATTTATTTACTCATTTACTCATGTGAAGTTACATAAGCCTTATAACAAAGACGTACACAGTAAGGCAAGTGTCAGAAGTACAAACTCAACTCTCTCCTTAACATGTAAACTAGGACTGCAAAATTAAGTTTCACAAGTCAAAGCTGGCCTTTATAATCCTCACTAGTCCTTTCCACATTTTTGCACCAAGCGATCTATTTGCTTGGTTACACTTTACTTGAAGTTTTCTACGTAACAGTGACATGACTGTTACAACTGTCATGACACATGAATCCTTCCTAACAGTAACTTGTCATGACAAAACTGAAAAAAGTTACAAAAAGAAAATAATGTTGTTGTTTTATGACACATTCATGACAGTGTCATAAATGTAGATACCTTCAAGTAAAGTATAACCATTTACTTTATATACAACTTGTGATGTGTAGTAAGAAGGAACTTTTGGCTACTTTGAGTAGTAAGAAAATTGCAAATGCATTTAATTTTACTCCAATGTGACAGTCAACGAAGTATCATCCCTGTCACATTTTCTTTCCTCTGATGTAAACACACACTGGTAACACAGCACTTACATTGTATTGATTTGAAACAGTCCATCTGTGGGTCAGCAACCTTTTTCAGCGGGTTTTACTTGAGCTAATGCAATAACGTGCCCGTATGATGAGAAAGTGTTGTGGTGGGTAGTTTTGATGTGCAAAATTACTTGCTTTATTTAATTAGTTTGAAAGTGGTTTGAGGTAAAGTGCATCGCAGAAAAAGTAAATATTTTGTAAATTTGGCCCATTGAGGAGAAAAAAAAAGACCAATACAAAAGGAGAAAAGTATCCGCTCAAAATGAAAATTAAACGTATCTGTGCCTAGCACTGAACTTTTTTTCACCTAAACATGTTGTACACGTTGAATGCCGGCTAACTCTTCAGGCTTCTGATTGGCTGTCGGACTCAGGTGTGTTTGACAGGGGTTATAACGAGAGGAGAGGAGTTCTTCCCCTCATGGGCCAGACACGGGCTGAAAATTGGGTATAGACTCTCTTTAAAGGTATCCCTGAAGGTGTAGAGATGCAGACGCGCCTTTACATCATAGAAAGAAACCTGGCCTCCTTCAAAATCCAGGAAGATTCCCACCTTAGTGGGCGGGGACGGGAGCAGTAGAGGAAGGCGGGACTTTGCCAAAGCTTTCACCTCACCGCTCTTGAGCCACAGGCACCAGTACCCACCCTCAGGACTCAGCTTGATCTCTCCCTTGCGGCGGGCTGAGGCGTTGGCCACGCCGAGCGTCCAGGCCGTCTTGCGCCCCGTGTCCACCTCCCAGTAGTGTCGCCCAGTGTTGAGACACTCTAAGCCCAGGACAAAGAGGGCGGGGCTGAAGCGTTTGGGACCGTCAGCGTGGGCGTTCTTTCGCTCTTCATATCTCACCTGGCCTCCGTCATCGGACACCACCAGGTTCCTCTGGGCTGTGGAAGCGTCCAAAATCACCTCACCTGCAAAGGACAGACAAAAGCAGTATAAGACGCTCATTATACAATGACATACATGATGATTTCTACTATGAGAATACTGGGTTGATTTCCACACTCTTTCTTTTATGATTTGGCCCAAACTGATGCTGTCCTGAGGAGTGTGTCACTGATTTTTTGCCAAAACAAAGTTGCGGTGGTGGAAGACATTCTTAGATTCTTACTTAGGTATATCAAAATGTAAAAAATACAAGCATAGTAGTGTCATTAAAAAGGTAAATATGAAAAGTAAACATATTAATGTATGACAAGACAAGGCAGCTTTATTTGTACAGCATATTTCAGCAACAGGGCCATTCAAAGTGCTATACATAAAAAGATTAAAATAGAAAAATGGTCCCTTTCAGAGTGTAAAAGGGGCCTCTACAGTCCCAAAGGATGTTTTAACCTTGTGCACACAAATTATAATGTTGTACAACAAGATATAACATAATAATCAACGGGTACAAGGTAAAACTTGATTTGTTTTTCTATAGATGGAGTTTGGCAACCTCACGTAATCCTAGCTTTGACTCCAACTTCACAGCTGTGTGAAAGTGCAGGATCTTAATCATCTTAAATAATAATAATCCATTTTATTTAATAAAGTGATCATATGTTATGTGTAAATCTATCCAATTAACAATAGCGGTAAAATACATTTATATATAATATAATATATTATATATATTTATACTGGAGAAATGTAAAGTAGCATAAATTGAAAATACTAAAGTAAAGTACACATCTCAAAATAGCACTTAAGTACAGTGATTGAGTAAATGTAAACAATAAAGTAAAATCGGTGGATTTATTAGGGGTGTGCAAAAAAAATTGATATTCATTTATGAATTGATTCAAGCTCTACCGATTCAAAATTGATTAAAAAAAAATCTTTTTTAATTTGTAATGTTTTGATTTTTTTTTTATGACATTTATACTATCACATGGAAAAAGTAACTACATGTTTATACTCTGAACCATTTTTTAATTCAAAATCGAT
The DNA here is from genome assembly GCF_013103735.1 of Etheostoma cragini. Taxonomy (NCBI): domain Eukaryota; kingdom Metazoa; phylum Chordata; class Actinopteri; order Perciformes; family Percidae; genus Etheostoma; species Etheostoma cragini. The sequence goes on from NC_048425.1 coordinate 4,618,195, forward strand.
TTTGACTCAAACCGTGAGCCTAAAAATTGATATTGAATTGAATCGTGACATTTTCTGAATTCTGCATCCCTGGAATTTACACACTCTAACGTCAACTGTTACATACTAGATTGAGCTTGTCTGTGCTGTGAAGAAGTGGCGCCATCGTGTGGACAATTTGAAGAACTGATCATATGACAGTTTGGTCACACTGCTCGAGATTGTCAAAACCTTTTTTTTTTTTTTTTTAAATAAACTCTTTTTAAAGAAGATCCATTACCCCCCCCCGCCCCAGACAACGCATGAGTGGAAACTATGATATGATGATAATTTAATGTTGTACTCACTCGAATAGTTCTGCACCTTCCGGAGCTCTGAGAGAGAGAGAGAGAGAGAGAGAGAGAGAGAGAGAGAGAGAGAGAGAGAGAGAGAGAGAGAGAGAGAGAGAGAGAGAGAGAGAGAGAGAGAGAGAAAAGCAAGTCAGCAAGTACTTCTCCAGCTAAAGACTCAAAGTCAAAGCAGATGGCACGTGTAGATCTAATCCAGAGCTGGAAATGTTGGACATGTGCTGCTGTCACTCCAAACTCCAAGTGGGTGAAGTGTGGCATCAACACTATCTCCATCCGTCCGACCGTGTTGTATGTGTGGTAGAGGGGGCTGTTGCACTGATGAGTACTTTTCTATTTCAAAGTGCTTGCACAGTGACCTACATAATCCTGTTTTGGATTTTGAACAGAGAGTATTGTTACTATGCACAGGCAGAAAGCCCCAAATAAAAATTGTTGAAATGTTGTTGTTAGTTCTTTTTAAGTATTTTAGTTCCCTGCAGTTTACTTATTCTTATTTTAGTAGGCATTATACTGTACATCACTTTGAGCATTTGGAAGACTTTTGATTTCCAAATCATTACTAATCTTTGCACAAATTACAAATTAGAGCATTTGTTTATTTCCTGAGTAAAATGAGTCTAGTATAAAATCTATACTGTGTGACATTTTGTTGTACAAGGGATGGACAAAATAACAGGAACATGTTACAATGCAATCCAGTACAATAGCAAGAAGCTTGTTATGATTAGATAGTGTACTTTTTACTAAACACAATTTCTAATTTGAATTTTTACAGCAGTAGCTTTGTGGTATTGCTTAAATTAGGCGTTTCTGTTATTTTGTCCAGGCCTGTCAGTTTGTCATGGATCCTGCCCATTGTCCTTTCAGACAAAGGATTTTCATTTTTTAATTTTTCTGACACAGTGACACAACTTTAGAAAATGACGGTGTTTTATCATTACAGAGTGAGAAACTCTGCCCTCACCTTTCCCGTACAGTCTCTTGAGCTCCTCCTGGAACTTGTCCATGAGGCTGCTGACGGAGGATCGGATGGTTCCCAGGTACAGGTCGGTGTTGATGCTGACCGCAGACCAATCGGCGGGCTCGGGTGGGGTCGCAAGCGTCGACAGGTTCTACAGGAAACCAAAGAGCAATGTTGTGCAATATTAAATACAAATTTAATTATCCCTCAGGCGGAATATCACACTTAAGATGGCACAGATGGGAATCTCCAAACAAGTTGGAATACATTCTCATTCTCTGTACTCATAGCTGTCTTATGAGTTCTACAGCTTTATGGGGTAAACAATCGGACAGTGTTCAGATGTATCTCTGTACAGCTAAGTAAAGGAGCGAGACAGTGTACTGTATGTCAGAAGAGTTACAGATACAGAACAGGGATTGTGTATGTCTGTATACACTCAACACAGCGTTTGGGTATGTGTGGCTGTATGTCTTCGTTTCCTCTCACACTATCTGGAAAAATTCCTACTTCAAAGACGTCTTTCATGACAGAAAAATCAACATTTTATCTACATAAACAGTCCAGGGCAAATGCACATGGGGAAACTTCCATAACAGCTGGCGCTGTTTGAAGAGGCTTTTGATGTTGTCATACACATCTCCTAGCAACAACAGCTGGAGGTCCACTGGATAATTGGCTGTGTGGTCATTATTTGGATGAAAAATGGTTATAGAAAAAAAAGAGAGATATTTTCAAGAACATATATTGTTCCAGCCTGGTGGCTAACATTGTTAAAAATTGTTGGAAGGTGGATGTCTTTCATATTTGCATTACTGTGAGAGTGGATGATCAGCAGCAGCTTGCACTTCCACGTCTTAAGGATTTCAACTAATTAGATACCTCGCTGTGCCCTAAATGCATATTAATTGTGTGTTGTGTATGTAGGCTACACACTGGAAAAATGACTAATGAAGCAATGTTTAATATGCAGGCATGCATTTTTTATAATGCAGTTGGAATGGGGTCTTGATTTCTAATATTGATCATCGATTAGTAATCAAAGAGAAAAGGAAGAGCTACAACAAAAGCTGGAGAACAGTGGTACATCAATGGAGCATGGTGCAAATGTGTCTCTGGTACTGTCTGACAAGCTTAACAATGGATTATTTTGAAATTTAAATTTACAAATATTCATTATATATACTGTATATTCATACTGTATATGCGTTGTGTGAAAGGGGTTCTTTGATCACAGCCTGTGGTGGAAGAAGTATTAAAAAATTACTAATATCACACTGTAAAAAAACTCAAGTAAAAGTTGCAAGTGTGTGTGTGTGT